>NC_091950.1:294410372-294710372 GCF_031021105.1 Erythrolamprus reginae | reverse complement strand
AGCCATGAGCTGAAGCATTTCGTTACCTTGGTCTTCTTCGTTTTCTCCCCCGGGACGATCTCCTTCTCCTGTTTGGGAACCTCACGGTTCAACAGCGAAAAGAGATCCACGTACTCGCCCCGCCAAATAGCCTCCTTGACCGACGGGTGAAGGTGGCAACCTAGAGGGGTGGATGGAAGCCCGCACGGTATGGCCCCCGCTTTAATACAAGCGAAGGGGTCCCATACCGAGTTGGCCGCCACACCAAAAACACCCGCCCCATGGGGATAGGGGAAAACCGGGAGCGGGGGCATGACAGGAGGGGCCGGAGGAACCCACCCCCCTGCCCCGGACACCGCTGGTGTCCCACAGGACCCGTCCCAGACACCGTAGCAGCGCTGGCCGCCGGCGGCCCCGGAGGAGGTACCGGCGGAGCCCACACCTGCCCACAGGTGCCCGCGGGGGACCCCAAAAAACTGGACCCACTCCCGACCCCCGCCGGGGGAAAACCCGGGGCGGGGGGAGGAAGAAAAGACAGGGATGTGTTGTGTGGTGCAGCCTCACCTGCCCCGTACGGGGTTGAAGACATCCACGGGGGGCCCAATGGTGCGGGGCCCGGGAAAGCCGCCATCGGCCCTGCCGGGGCCTGCCGACCGAACGGAGCCGGCTGCCCAGCCTGGGCCGCCGCCGGCTCCCGCCCCAACGCTGCGGGCACTTGGTTGCTGGCCGCTCCGGGGACTGCACCGCTCCTCCACTGCTCGAGCTCATCGAGCCTCTCCAACACCCTGGCCCAAGACAAAGCAGGAGAAATATCAGTTTGAGGGGCAGGAGGCAACGAGCCCACCCCCCCCTGGTCAGGGACCACCCCCGCAGTCCCCTCCCTGCTAGCCCGGGCCCGGGCAGAAGGCCTAAGGGCCCTTCTGGGTCGCACCGCTGGCGGAGCCATCGGAGTAGAGGCCGGCCTCTTCTTAGGAGCCATCACCCTGCTCCTTGTATGCAATGAGCCAATAAAACTAGGCCACAACCCACCGCCCGGGTGGCAGGCCCTACTCCCCCAACGCAGGGCCCAACCTAGAGCCTAAGCCCCAGCAACCCTTCACCCCCTTTATTGGGAATAATACTAATGATAGATATATGACACAGTATTAATTGATTGATATCCCCCAAATGGCAAGCCTCCCTGCGCAGGCAGGCCTCAAAGGCCTGTAATCCAACCTCCCAAGACCGGGGGCCCAGACAAAACACCCCCCAGCACGCCCTCCTCCCAGCCGGGAGGAGGTTACCAGTCCCCCTCGGGCCCGAGGGGGATCCTGAAGACTGCAGCCACGCGAAGAGAGGATAAGGCCACACGTCGTCCTGCTAGGAGAAGAGCCAGATAACCTCGTTGCGCAACGAGCACAGCACTTTTCGCCCCCTCGGCAGGCCACAAAATGGCGGCCGCGACACGAGGGAGACCCAAAATGGCGGCCGAGCAGCACCCAAGAAGTGTCTGCTCAGGCACCAGGTCCGGGCGAAAAGGCTCTCTTCCCGGCCTGCTGTCCCTTAAATAGGGCCAGCAGGCCCCGCCCGGACCCGACGTCATGCCCAGCCACGTGGGCAGGGCATTCTCGGCCGAAATCTCGCCTCGCGAGATTTCGGCCGAAACCAAGATGGCGGCCGCCATCGGGAGGGCCCGAGTCTGCCGGCCCTCCAGCAAAAGCGCCGGGAAGCCGGTGAGTCGGCCGGCGATATTCTAGGGTAAAACAGCAGATGTCAAATTGTGTTTAAATATTGGGAAAGGTAAAGAAAGAAAGCTCGGAAAGCTTGAAAATGAGTAAACAGAGAATATAGAGTGGCTTGTTAATCAGTGTTACAGTGAAAATATCTCACAATAAACCCTTTTCACTCTCTTTAAAGACACTAATACGTACATACCATTTTATACACGGTGGCAGCAAAATTGAGACTCTAGTTTCTTATATGGATAAGAACTATATAAGACATTGTGCAGCCAATTTTCTCAGAAAATAGCAAGGATTTATATCAGTGTTCTATTTACCACAAAAGATTGTTTTCTTTTTAATGAGTAGGCATGAGGAATAGGAAAAGCAATAACTATATTCTCTGAGTGGCAAAAGTCACAGATTTAGTCTGAGCATGATGTACACCTTGTCTGATAGAATTCACACAAAAGTCATTCAAAAATGGTGCGTAGATTCAAGAGCTAGAGGAAGCAATATCAGTTGTCCTTTCTAAAATAATAATAAAAAAATCTGGTTATCATCACTTAAATAACATTACAAAGTGACACAAAATTTGCTGGCCTTTGAGCCTAATTTTAGAATAACTGCTTAGGTAGAGCTTAGAGAGATATTTAATTGGATTAACAGCGTGAAAATAGTTGAAAGAGTCTATTCTGTCATCTTTTCCTCCATGCCCTGGAGGATTTGTTTTTAAAGAACTAAGTTAAGAAATTTACCAGAAGAAAAAAGTTTCCAAGTGTATGGAGTTAACTAGAAAACTCTACTCCTTCCTGAAAGGGAATCATTTTTGGCTCCCTTGGAATGAGATGGGATCCTCGGATTCTGATATAGTCCTAAAAATCTCAGGCAGTCAAATATGCTCAGTCAGTTGAAGGTCAAGTGAAGAAATCTCTGTACAATTAAAGATTCAAATCCTCGTATGTCCAGGAGTGGGCTTCAAAATGTTTTAGCAAGGGGTTCTCTTCCTGGTTGCTGGGTGGGTGTGGGCATAGTGGCCACAGCCTAATCGGCTCCCTGCAACATTTGGGGGGGGGGATTTTTGCCTTCTCCAGGCTCTGGAGGCTTTTCTCGAGACTCGGGAGGGTGAAAATGGCCTCTCCAGAACAGGCTGTAAACAGAGGGCATCCGTATCCTGGAGAGGCCATTTTCACCCTCCCGAGTCTTGAGAAACATGAACTTTCTGAACTTCTGGTAGGCTCATTTTTCACCCTCCTTGAACCTCTGCACCTGCCCTGCACTTACCTGTGTTCAAAATGAGCCACATGGGAACTTCTGGGAGGGGAGGAGTAGGAAGGGCCAGCCAGAAGTAGGATTTGGGGTTCGCCAAACTGCATAGAATCTTAGCTGGAGTTTCTCCCAAACCCTTGGAACCCCCAGCAAATCCAGTTTTAAAAGTCAGTCCTTCTGAGGAGAAAATTGCTGCATCAGTGGCACTCATCAATTTTTGTTAATTTTCTAGCACACCTGATGCCTACATATTTTACCAGTTCCCATTTGCTGATATTTGGGTTTTATTTGGACCACGTCTCTAATCAATGTTATTATTTGGATTGACTTTGTGTTTCTTGTCTCTAGCCAGGTTGGATTCAGTTTTAGCTTCCAAATAATCTGCTGAACCAAATATAGAATGTACATTTGAAGTTAAGAGCTGGAGGCTCTGGCAGAAATAATATTTTGGAGAAGAACAGCTCTGGAGACCCATGAGGAGACATACTGCTCTCCAGATATGTTCCTATATTATTTCCCTTAGAGTTGTGTGCAACTGAGATTCTTCTAAGAACACCTCATGAATCTCTATCATGCTTTCTAAACTGTGTACCAGGATCCAAAAATTGATTCATAGCTTTATATTCTTGACTATCCTTTTGGACTACAGTAGTCCCTCGCTTTTCGCGGGGGTTGCGTTCCGAGACAGCCCGCGAAAGTCGAATTTCCGCGAAGTAGAGATGCAGAAGTAAATACACTATTTTTGGCTATGAACAGTATCACAAGCCTTCCCTTAACACTTTAAACCCCTAAATTGCAATTTTCCATTCCCTTAGCAACCATTCAGATTATTACTCACCATGTTTATTTATTAAAGTTTATTTAAAAAAAATATTTATTAAAGGCAGACGAAAGTTTGGTGATGACCTATGACGTCATCGGGTGGGAAAAACCGTGGTATAGGGGAAAAACCCGCAAAGTATTTTTTAATTAATATTTTTGAAAAACTGTGGTATAGACTTTCCGCAAAGTTCGAACCCGCGAAAATCGAGGGAACACTGTACATTGCTATCACAAATCCCTGATAAAGACGCAGTCTTGAACAAGACAGGTTATATACGTTCAGATTTTCTGTGATTTCCCTTCAAACTACGTAGATTTGCTTCTTTGAGTAAATTTTAGCAACTGCAACCATAGAAGTGTCAAGTTAAGGTCTTTTAAGTTGCAGACCCTTACATAAAGAGATTGTGGAGACCAAGGCATTCCATGGAGTGTGAAGGATCAGAATATTCCATGGATAAACTACACAGCAAACATTCAGGATAAAAACAAATGTAATGTGAAACATGATGGGATTTGTTTCTATTTGCTTCAGTGTATGAGTTAATGTACATGGAGAGAAAAAGTCATAAGACAAGGTTCATTAGAGAGCAAAAATAAATGTTATTTTTAATGTGGAAAATTTGACAAGAAATACTCATATATCCACCAAAAAAGGGAAAACAAGGCAGTAATGTGCAATATAGAAATTAGTTAGCTTTGTTACCAGATACTAATTTCTAAATTCTAAGCCTTAGGTTTCAGTCTAATCCCACATCAATATATGCATAATCTTACTCACTTTAGAATTCAGCTGGTGGGGAAAAGAGAGAAGCTGATAAAGATGTTATACTGTAGTCTCTTTTATTGGTCTTTCTTGTTGTGAATTTAGAGCCTATATATCTCTGATATGAGTTTATTGTTAGAGCATTCCTTACAAAGTCTGGTTGTAGACTTAATGTTCAGAAAAAGTTCAGGAATTTGGGAAATTGCCCAGTGTATATTGTAACGTTTCAATCTTGGAACTTCTGGTTTGAAGTCAGCTAATTCCCTAAAGGCCTCTCCCTAAATTGTTGTCCAAGGAACACTTCTTGCTCCATTTCATGTCTCTGTTAGGGTTTTGCTCATTAACAGATGACTTCACAGGAGTTTTAAGTAACACCCAAAGACAGGCCTGCTAAAGATCTCATCTTCCTGAAAAGCTAGCATGCAGAACTGTCTGATGTAAAAGTGGCTGAGGAGCTTTTTGCATATGAAATTCTGATAAAGCCACCCTGAGTCTGTGAGGAGAAAGGCATTATACTATAAACCTATAATATAATTAATAAATAAAAAAGAGGACAGCATAAAACTAAATTACTGGATCCCAATCAGTAGAGGACTCTGATTCAGTCTTTCTTTGTTTAGGCTGATACAAGACTACAAGGATAAATATTATTGTTATGTTTAGACTAATTATGTTCTTCCTGCCAGGCTACTGGTGTTTAAATTGCTAAATTTCAGAAAGTAAAAGAAACATTTGGAATGAGAACAGTGGAATATTATGATACAGGATTTTACTCAGTTGGGTTTCCTTGCAAACATTTCATTGCTGAAGTAAGTAACATTATCCATTTTTTGATCAGAGAATGGGTTTGCTTGCTTTTTATGTGTACTGATACTAATTTTTACATTGGTCACCACAATTTATTTATTTATTAATTGGATTTATATGTTAAAAAGGTGTTGAGATTCTAGAAAGACTGCAGGTGATCAGGGGACTGAAGATTTAAACATATAAAGAAAAGAACAGTTTCTGGAACTGAGAATGTCTAAATTAATGAAAAGAAGGAATAGGGGTGACATCAGTGATGGGCTCTTACGGGAACGGTCAGAAACTCAGTTCCAATAGCAAAATTTGGAGCTCCACCCCAGAGCATCCAATTTGCACTGTAAGATGTTGATACAAAATGCATAAGCCACGCCCACGGTGTGGTAGTAAAAATTTTGGTTGCCCATCACTGGGTGACATGATAACACTATTACAATATCTCAGGGATTGCCACTAAGAAGAGGGAGTCAGGCTGCTCTCCAAAACACTTGAGGCTGGAAAAAGAAGCAATGGATGAAAATACCGTAATTAAGGAGAGACACAACCTAGAACAGTGATGGTGAACCTTTTTTTCCTTGGGTGCTGAAAGAGCGTGCTGCATGCTATCTTGTATACACGAGTGCCCTTACCCATAATTCAATGCCCGGGAAAGGCAAAAAAAGCTCCCCCCCCAGTGTTGTGTTAGCTCTGGCCCAGCTGCTGCCCCAAGGACTGTGGATGTGGGGGAGACATCCACATGCTGCAGGCCTCTTTTGCCCCCGGTGAAATCTGCTGATGAAGGCTCCTCTGACCAAGAAGACATGAGTGACAGGGAGGAGGAGAATGTGGCAGACAGCTCAGAAGGAGATCAATTATCTAGCTCCTCCTTGGATTCAGAACAAGAGTTAATGATACAGCCACGCATGTGGAGAGTGATGCATAGGCAACAACAACTGAGAGATTATTATCAAAGAAAATGAGGCCACCTGTGGTTGGGTGGGGCTGTCGTAATTAGTTAGGCTGCTATAAAGAGCAGCCTGTGGGTTTGGCCATTGTGGAGGATTATCTGATCGTTGTGTTTCGTGACTGCTTTACTGACTCTGACCTTTTGTGTGCTGATTTTTCCCCGCTTTGAAACTAAACCAAAGCAAAGTGTGTGTCACTTTGTGAAAGAAGAAGGACTGTGAATTGCCTCACAGCTGCAAGCTAAGTATCACAGAAATGATAAGGGACTTGTACAAATTACCAGTTTGTTTGGAGACGAGTGCTCTTTGCTATAGCAAAAGAGGGCTAAGTTTAAGTGAATTTTCATTATAAAGAACATTGTTTTGAATTTTCAAATGTGTGTGTGTCTGAAATTTGTACCTGTGAATTTTTGGGAGGAGTCTACCAGAGAGCCTGACAGAACACCCAGAGGCCCTCTGGAGGGTGGAAATGTCCTGTTTCCAACTTCTGGTGGGCCCAGTGGGCTCATGTTTCACCCTCCCCAGGCTCCAGAGGCTTTCCTCAAGCCGGGAGAGGTAAAAATCTCCCAATCCCATTCACCCCAGAGGCTCTCTGGAAGCCAGAAATGCCCTCCCAGAGCCTTTTTGCAAGCCAAAAATCAGCTAGCTGGCCCATGTTGGAGCTAAGCTAAGGCAACAGCTCGGGTGCCAGGATATATGGCTCCGTGTGCCACCAGTGGCATCCGTGCCATAGGTTTGCCATCACTGACCTAGAACTAAGGAAAAATTTCCTGACAACAACTAGATCAGGGAGTCAATTAATCAGAGGGACAAATTGCCTCCAGAAGTTGGAAATGCTCCAACACTGGATGTTTTTAAAGAGAGATTGGATAACCAGTTGTATGAAATGGTGTAGGATTTCCTGCCTAAGTAGGGGGTTGGACTAAAAGACCTTGAAGGTTGCTTCCAACTCTGTCTATTCTATTCTATTCTATTCTATTCTATTCTATTCTATTGTTTTTATTACCATGCTTGGCTTGGCTGTCTGTTTTTGTTAGTTTTGCTTGTACTGACATGTCAGATGCAGTTCTTCTAAATGCCAAGAATACATTTATTTAAGCAGAAAGAATTTTTTTAACAAAATAATTTTTAATTTTTTCACCATCTTTACATAGCTATCCATACATATTCCATAATATCAAAACATACTTATAGATTTCTGTCCAAAATGCTATTCCTTATCTATCTATCTATCTATCTATCTATCTATCTATCTATCTATCTATCTATCTATCTATCCATCCATCCGTTCTGTCTGGATAGGCCAATTATCAAAAAATAAAAGCCACACACGCTCCAAAGATGATTAAATCAAAAGTGCATTAGTTAAAAGACATTCAGTTAAAAAATTGTTAACTCTAATTAGTTCATAGATCCATCTTGTCAAGTCCACAATCCACAAAGTTCACATTTTTAAAAACTTGCACCTTAAGTTCATATAATTGCTTTACATTTCAGTCCAATCCAATTCAAAATCATCTTATCATCTATCACCAAAATATTACACCATCAAATACAATAGCACAACACACACTGCTTTCAAGTTCTTTCAAGCTCCTGTTATCTTCTTATAAACAAGGTCATTCTCCACCTGTCAGCAAATTCAAACTTTCCAAAGTCTGTTGCAAAATTTTCTTTTAACCAGCATATGGCATTGCCAGTTTCCCAATATAACAAAAAGAAATCTTTTGCAAAAGTTTCCAAAGTATTTTAAGTCCACTTAGCACTTATATGATCTTTTCTTTAAATTTCTTATTCTTTTTCAGTCTCTTTAACTTCCACCAAGTCCAGTCATAAAGACATCCTCAAATTTGGGCTTTTAAACTTCTTCCTCTAATTCCCTCTATGATATTTTTAATTGCTAGATAGCCAATTTCTCCATTTTATCACTGTATTTTTATGGCTGTTTTATTTATGACTTTTGTTAGCCAGTCAAATGAGTCCTTTTTAAATAAATAAATTATAATCAATTCATTTGCTCTAAATGAGATAAGAACATAGAGGGAAGCTTACAAAGCATGCATAGAAAATACTGTTAGTGCCAAAAAAAGCCCTGATTTATTTTGTATTTTATTATTGTTTTGAAACTCAATACAATTTTTTAAAAAAATGTTTAAGGTGCATATGCTTGCAGCTGCACAGTGGTTGCAATGAAAATTTAAGAAGGCAACGAAAGTTACATGGAATATTTCTGGGAAACATATTAATAGTAGTGAAACCAACAAAGACTGATTTATGTAGTTCAGATCCTCAAGATCTGTGTAGGAGTCAGATTGTTCCCTGAATGACAAGAGAGTCAAAGGGAAGTCAAAGAGGAATGTGATACTGCACAGAAGTCAATTGTGTTATTAAAATATGTTTTTACTGTAAGAGAGGCAGAAGAGATATCGTGCCTGAACTAATATTTTCAAGAAGAAAGATCTTAAGAACAATAATAGCAAAATGCACAGAGGAAGTTATAGTTTTCACTGACAAACTCAAAGCCCGCAGTTCAATATCTTCAAACTATAGTCATTTGTTTCCAATTAAAATGTGAAAATATTGAATTTCTAACAACAAATATAGAAGATTTCACCTCCCCCCCAGGAATCTGCACCCTCCCCATTTCTAATTATAACTTGTTCCTTTATTGTTATTAGAAATATATATTGTTCATTGTTCTTTTGCCCCTAATATTGTAAGCCATAGGTGTCAAACTCACAGCATCACATTGCCATCATATGACATTTCATGACATTTTTTCCCTTTGCAGAGATAGTGGGGCATGCATCGGACATATGCAGCCCATAGGCTGCCAGTTTGCTACCCCTGTTGTAAGATATCTAGAGTTATCTGTTGTGAGATGGGTGGTAATTTAATTTAATTAATTTCATGATTTAATTTGAATTAATTTGATTTAATTTGATTTATATAATATTAGATCAGATAAGAGCTAGATTGTAATCCATAGAGCTTTTAAAAGAATGAGGAGGAAGATCCAGAAAATGTGTAACACTAATTTTCCTAGAACACACTCCTGAGAAAACATTTTCTTTTTTAAAAAAATCCCTCTTTAGCAAGGAAAACTGGAAGCAAGTTTGGCTGCAAACGGACCAAAGAAATAAAGAGGCTGGATGTGGCTACTGACAAAAGTCAATTCCTTTAGACATGCATTGCTTAGAGCCTTAGACAAACATAAGCAAGTGTCCACAATTTTGACCTCTTTATCCTCCCTTGACTGTGGATGTATATTATATTATTTTATTAAAGGTAAAATGTAAAACTTAAAGATATCAATCATATGGAAAGTAACTATTCATATGGTAATGTAGCTTAACAGAAAAACAATCATTACTTTTAGAGTATGAAAAGGTCAACAGAATTTTGGGCATGAATGGTATAATATACATTGTTAATTTAGATTTGCAAAAGGCTTATGACAAATTCCTTCATATTTTTTATATTAAAAAAAATTAAGCAGTGGCAAAGAGACTTTGCATGGGGTCACCTGCAGAATGTATTTTAATTGTTTGATCTGAAAAAGCCATGACAAGTTTAAAGCACTTTTATTTCAAAAAGTTGCTCTTTATATTTATTTATTTTTTCCCAAATTTACTTTTATCCTTTTAATTTGGTCATTAAACTTTTACCATATAAAAGGTTTCACAGTATACGATCTTCTAATTCATGTAAAAAATATGGACATTATCTTTTTAAGATAAATTGACAAAGTGTGCAGTTTCATTTAGATATTATTATTACAAATATGTATTTGTATTTATTGCAAATCTATATTATTACACAACGTGTTTTTGTAGGGTTTTTTTAATATCATTATGAACCTCTTTCAGTTTTACTCCTTTTTCAGGTTTGTCCTTTATTTTTTACTAAGAAATAATTATTTCTTGCATTTATTATTTTTTTATAAATAACTCAAGGCAGTGAATATCTAATAGTCCTCCCTCCTCCTATTTTCCACATAACAATAACCCTGTGAGGGGAAATGTGCTGACAGAGCGACTGGCCTAAATTTGCCCAGCTGGCTATGGAACTCTTTGTTGCAAATAAACAGTTCAGCTGGCACAAACATAACACCAACATTTGAAGCAGAAAGCAAATGTTGTGCTTAAATTCCTGGCTGGCTTGCAGATGTAAGCTTTAATATTTCTTCCATGGTTTCCAGAGATCACAGTGCTGAAATATATACAACTTCTCAAATATTGATTTGTGCCCATTGGAAAATACCATAAATGAAATTGTTGTCTCATAGGTGGGTGCCATTGGCAAAAAATAGTTCATTTAATGGATGGGGGAGTAGGAAGAGGGCACAATTGCCTTTAATTTCAGAATATCTGAGTTGTCAGCCAAATAGTGTGGTTTCTGAATGAATGTTTATCATGGCTTAAATCACCATCACTGTCAAAATATTTGGATCACTTTCAAAGAAGACAATCTGTTATTCTTCTTTAATTAAAATGTTGACATTATTACATCTAAGCAGTATATGAAGATCTAACAAGTGATAGTATAAGCAAGCTATGAAAATATGGTAAGTTCCACACTTTCCCCCTTACACACACATACACAGAGAGAGAGAAAGAGAGAGAGACCCCTTTCAAATATGCTGCAACATCCTACCGGTCAATGACTACTTCAGCTTCAACCGCAATAACACAAGAGCACGCAACAGATTCAAACTTAATACGAACCGCTCCAAACTTGACTGTAAAAAATATGATTTCAACAATCGAGTTATCGAAGCGTGGAACTCATTACCGGACTCAATTGTGTCAACCCCTAACCCCCAACACTTCTCCCTTAGACTCTCCACGATTGACCTCTCCAGGTTCCTAAGAGGCCAGTAAGGGGCGTACATAAGTGCACTGGTGTGCCTTTCGTCCCTGTCCGATTGTCTTTCCTTTCTTTCACCTATCTTATATATTCCCTCCCTTTCATGTATCCTCTCCTCTAAGTTCACTTTCACCCTCATTTATATTACCACATGTCTATTTTTCTTCCTATGTATTTGTGTATTGGACAAATGAATAAATAAAAATAAAAATAATTAAATAATCAAACATACTTGAATCATGCCAATATGGATTGCAGGCAACCTACTGATTCAATCCTACAAATCATTTTGGAAATTTGAATTGGAAATTTTCTCCAAAATTAATTCTAGTGCAGTCCTAACTCACAATACAGACAATAAAGCTAGGTCATACTATTTATTGATCCAGTGGTTTCCAGTTTATCCAAGTCACTGTTATAATTAAAGGAAGAGGGGAAGAACACAGATGACTAATTTCATTAACTTCTTCCTCAAGTGACTTGCATTAAGATTAGGGCTGTACACATCTTTGAGGGAATGCTTCACTTAATGAAAATCTGTGCCTTGAAATAGGTTTGTGGAAAACATTGTTTCGCTTATTTCTAAGTGAGCATTCAGAACATTCAGAAAAGGCTTCTGTGTAAATACTGAGTTTATACAATAATCACTGATACTTGTTTTTTGTCTTGGAGGAATCTTGAAGGAACAAATATGCCTTAAACCATCAGATGGTCAGCGGATAAATTTGATAAGCAAGCAAATAAACAAATCAGCAAACAAATAAATACTGGAAGTTTTTAAGATGTTGGATAACCATTTGTCTGGAGCGGTACAGTTTCCTGCCTAAGCAGGGGGGTTGGACGAGAAGACATCCAAGGTCCCTTCCAACTCTTTTATTCCATTCTATTCTAAATAAATAAAATGTACCACATGTAGTCATTTGGCAACTGCCTTATTTAGCAAATGTTTGTAGTTACAATAGTGATGAAAAATTAAGCTTGCAACCAATCCTCACATTTATGATCTTTGTAAAGACAAGCTGAAATAAAATCAAAAGTTCAGTTTTGACTTCTTAGTGACTGATTCATTTCCATCTGAGTTACCAGTCCCAATTGTGGTCACTAAAGTTGGAAGAAGAAGTTGTGTCTTACTAAAGCCACATATACTGCCTCCTTAATTCCTCAGAAAGAATTTCATCACTTCCATAATACATTTTAGGATATATTGTGGAATTATAGTTTGTTTGCACAGAATATTTCAAATGTTAAATAAAGTAAATATACTGTTGAAAGTAAATCAGATGTTAAATGAAGTCCCATTTTATTCTGTTTAAGGCAGTAGCATTTGGGACAAGAGGGTTTTAAAGAAGGCAGGCTGGTGATTGTGTGCTATATAAAGAATCCACATCTTTATATGGAACACAAAGAAAGGGATATCAGTGTCATGATTGCCATTTTCCCTGAAGACACCAACAATTTAAGATTTAAAAATATATTTAAGATTATTTAAATCAGACTTTTACATTTTCTCTTTAATTAATCAATCAGTCATGTTTTAAACTGCATTTTCCTTTGCAGAATGGTTGCATGATCTCATTGCATCATCTACCCAACTGCCTTAAAATAAGAATCTCTATTGTTAAATCCTGTTTCCTATTCTCGCTACAGGATAAAAATGTTAATCAAAACTTATATTGCTGAAACATATAAATAAAAGTATAAAAATTATAAATATAAATAAAGGCTTTTCTATGTTTTAATTTAATGTTTATTCATGCATGCATGCATGCATGCATGTTTATTATTTGATTTGATTTTCTTTCTGTTGCAAGATTTGGGCTCACTATTTGGTTTTGAGCCTCTTTTCATTTGGCATTTTCAACTCACTGTTATTTTAAAATAAGGTTTTTAGGCTATTGTGTCCTGTTTGTTTATCCCAGAATAAGTTTAAGTTTTGCTTTTGAATTGACAATTAATAAAAAAAAAATTTAAAAAAAGACAATGTGCTGCTGTTCCTGAAAAAACATGGATTATCTGATTTTCTGTGAATAACCTGAGTATAAATTTAGTTGGCCAGATAGTGTTTTGAGGTTTCATCATATGGAAAAATAACCACTCACAGAGGGCAGCTGAACTTCTCTGGAGACTTTAGTGAATTTGGCTTGAAGTTGCTAAAGTGGGTCTTCTGGGAAGAAAACATGTTATAAAGAGTTATTTCATTTATTAGCTACTCACACTGTGAACCGAACTTGTGCTGAAGAAACTCATGCATCAAAAAGAATATTTCAGAAAGATGTTTATGCCCTATGGTGGGCTCCTGCTGAATCTAGGAATAAAACACTCTGCTTTAGGTCAAACAAGTCAAAGGAAAAAGTCAAGGAATGATTTCCTGCTGTTTGAGAGACACTGCATGTTATCTGTATGAGTGAATGAAGAAAAGTGCTAGCATGTATTTGTCATGTCATCTGATTACATTATAAGACATAAATAAAAACCTACCACACCAATTTCATAAAAATTGAGTTAACTTTTTTTTGAAAAAAATAATCTTGCCATTGCTTAATTTATGTCTGTCCACCACAGGGAACTGATATAAAAATATATATTGCTGTCTGATTGCTGATGTATTTTTTAAAAAAATAACCCACAGCGTGCTGAAGTTAAGAAATATAATTGACCAAAAGCAGCATGGGATAGAAGTCTTGTGTAGCTTGAAGATACACATAAGAGGTTATATGAGAAAAATAATCAGTCAATAATAACCCAGCACGTTATCTCTGTTTTGGCCAAGAACATACCTCATATGGATTGACTCTATAGTTCATAAGGTTTATTTGTTTGTCTTAATAAATACCATTGCAGAATTAACTCAGGTTTCTTCCTACAATTGTTTACAAGCTCACAAACATGTCAGGTTTCAAGAATCAGACTGTTCAGAATCAAAAGGGGGTGGGGGGATCCCATATTTCTCCACTTCCTCCCAAGAAAGCCTTCTTTTTCTCCTACTCCCTTCTCATTTCTTTCAAACAGCAGAATAACAAAGAAATTGGGTGATAGGAACCTCAGGCTTTAGTAAAGATTTCCAACAACAATGTTGACATTATTACATCTAAGCAGTATACAACAATAAAATGTATAAAGACCCTTAGAATTTGTCTTTTGACAAGGCACTTGATTCCTTACAGATCATACAATTATTATCTAGTCCCATGATAGCAAACCTATGGCATGCATGACACAGGTGGCACATGGAGCCATATTGGATGGCAAGCAAAACTTTCTCATGTTTCAGCTCCAGCACTCATGTTTGCACTGGCTAGCTAATTTTCAGCCTTTGGAAAGACTATTTTGTCCTCCGGACACTTCAAAGGAAACTTCCCTGAAGCCCTGGAGGCAAAATAAATCTCCCAACGGACAAATTGGAAATTCAGAAAAATCCACTTCCGATTTACCATTATGTTGTTTTTTGCACTCCAGAGGGTCCAGGGAAGCTTCCTGAAGCCCCAAAGTACAAAAAAACCCTGCACAATGGGGAAACCCACAATGGAAGTGTGCTTTCTGAACTTCCAGTTTGCCCCTTGTGCTGTTTTTTGCACTCCAGAGCTTCAGGAAGCTTCCCTGAACCCTCCAGAGTGCAAAAAAAACAGCACAACAGCAAACCAGAAGTGTCTTTTCTCGAACATCCGGTTTGCAAATTTAGGCATTTCTTTTCACCTACCAGGCTTCAGAAAAGCCTGTGAGCTTGCGCAGAGGACAGGGTGGAGGATGCTCATGCATGGGGGTGGGATGAAGGGATATAGGCACATGCATGCATGATAGCACACCCACACATCCCCTTTTGGTATGGGAACCAAAAAAGGTTCACCATCACTGATCTAGCCTGTTGGAACCATAAACATACTGAACAGTACAAACCATGATGAAAGTGCAGTATTGCAGGCAAACCCTGACCACAGCCTGGAATCCAATACTGATGGGACTCAAGGTTGATTCAGCCTTCCATCCTTGCAAGATCAGTAAAATGAGGACTCAGATTGTTGGGGGAAATATCCAAACAATGCTTTTACATTATAAACCACCCAGAGAATGCTGTGAATTGCTAGAGGCGGTATGTAAATCTACATGCTATTGTTATTAAAACACAGAGCAAGATGGGGAATCTCCTTGTGTACTATTGTATACATTTGGTTTGCATACAGTATTAAATCTTGACCATGTGGTAAGATATTGATAGGTATTGATATTACATCAGTAGAAATCCAGTAAGCAGAGAATAAATGCATATTTTCAGTCCAAGACTAATAAATTTAAGGCTGTATATCACTTCCATTATAATTTTTTTTTTAATTCCCCAGACTTGATAAGTCTATACTATGTATGATAGATTCAAAATTGTTTATATAATTCAAAAGTCACATTCACTTAGTTTGTAACAAATAAAAATTCCATCTATATCCAAAATCCCCACCTGCTACTGGCCAAATGAACAGGACTAGTCCAAACGGAAATATTTTTCACTGATATCTTTCCATCCCTGATTGAATCAAGGCAAAAGCTCTTCCTTTAATACCATACTCCATTTCTAATCTAATCAAAGCGAAGATTCCTTTTCTCCATTTGATTGGATCAATGCAAGGCTTAATAATATGATTTCCAAGGCCATTCACTAGAAAGTGGGCATTGGACCTACCTGATAAGCCCCTACTTGTAGGGTGGAACTAGCCTCCACGGATGGAAAGACACTGTCATTTAGCCAATCAGGACTGAGTCTGAAGTTTAAAAACATTCCTCTACTATCATTCCCCTCTTTTGATGAAGGACGATGCTCAGATGTAATGTGTTTCTCCCAAACCAGTCACAGTAAGGTACGCTATAATAGTCACAATGCCCAACAGCCAGGTCGAGAGGAAAAAAAGGAAGGGACTTGGAGGCTAATTCTACCCTATGAGAAGGGGCATATCAATAGATCTAATGCCCATTCTCTATAGTGGGTGGAGCTAGCCTCCAAGGATGGGACATACCAAAGCCTTGTGTCCCTTGGGAGGGCAATGTCAATCCAGGCTGGAACCCTCACCCTCCTGGGTCACCTGTTGTAACACTCTTCACCCAAAGGCATACGAACCAGTAGCAAACCACCACTGATCCTGAGCTTTCTACAAAGTTTAGGAAGTACACATTTCACTACTAACAATCCTGGGCCTAGAAAGCCTAGAACTATAGCGCCTAAAACATGATTTTAGTATTGCCCACAAGATCATATGCTGCAATGTCCTACCAGTCAATGACTACTTGAGCTTCAACCGCAATAACACAAGAGCACGCAACAGATTCAAACTTAATACGAATCGCTCCAATCTTGACTGTAAAAAATATGATTTCAACAATCGAGTTATCGAAGTGTGGAACTCATTACTGGACTCAATTGTGTCAACCCCAACCCCCAACACTTCTCCCTTAGACTCTCCACAATTGACCTCTCCAGGTTCCTAAGAGGCCAGTAAGGGGCGTACATAAGTGCACTGGTGTGCCTTTCGTCCCCTGTCCAATTGTCTTTCCTTCTTTCACCTATCTTATATATTCTCTTCCTTTCATATATCCTCTCCTCTAAGTTCACTTTCACCCTCTTTTATATTATCACATGTCTATTTTTCTTCCTATGTATCTGTGTATTGGACAAATGAATAAATAAAATAAAATAAATAAAAAATAAAAATATTTTAAAGGACTTATTTAATTTATCCTGCCTTTACTATTTTTATAAAGCTCAAGGAGCTGAATGTATCTAATATTCTTTTGCCCCCTTATTTTCCCCACAACCATCCTGTGAGGTGGCTGAGCTAAGAATGATTGGCCCCAAATCACCCATTTGGCTTTCATGCCTAAGGCAAGAGTAGAATTCAGAGTTTCCTAGTTTTTATCCTTAGCCATTAGCTTCTGAGAGGCAAACATGTCCAGTTTATAATGATGGACGGATGGTGTCATGGATAACCAAGTGGCCGCGTGGCAAATCTACTTAAAGGAAGCCTGTGTGGCCAAGCTGCGGTGGTTGCATCACTGCACGTAGAATGTGCCGTCACATTAGTCAGTCGTGGCAAAGAAAGACAATCGTAAGACAAGGCAATTACGGAGGGAGAGGAACACTGGTCGTTCAAGTGCAAAGCTTCTGCGGCATCCACACAGTTCACCATTCTTTCCTTAATTAAGCTCCCTTTGCCTGTGTGAGAATATAATATCTGGGCATATTTAGATAGCTAGGGAGGCAACCTTCTTATAAGTGAAGAACAAGTTCAGTCAGAGACAGTAATGCGATTAAATAAATGTTCAAAAGAATTATGCTGGAAATTGGTTGGTAGACATAATAACATACTATAAAAATTAGAACATCACACAATGTAAACAATACACAGTGCAAAGTAGTCCAATAGTTATAAATAACCAAACCTGTTCATGTTTAGGAAGCCCTAAATTGTTCCTTATTAACAGCTAAGATACTGCTTAAACTATTCTAATTATCCCCAGAGCAATTAACTCTGGCTGACCTCATTATAGCTGCAAGATTTTTTATGCAAAGTTCACGTTGATTACATATGAAGAAACAAGTATTATGAAAGTTTTGGATATGCGTGCTATGGCATATTTCATCAAGCACAGCCTGATAATTCCTAAAATTTATGCATACTTTACTGGGCAAACAAAGTCAGAATGAGTTTGTTGTTCAATGCACAAAACAACCTATAGGGTATGAATAATATCCCTCCATAATTCTGAGAAATATGTTTATTTGCAGCAAATAGTGAACAGCCAGTTCAGCTTCAGCACATTATTGCAGCCTGATTCAACATGAGCAGCTGATTGGCGGTGGATCGTCTTCCCAGAATACCCCCAATCAGCTGTTCCAGGCTGCAGGGATTGTGGTAGACCATTGCTTCATCTGTGCCTCTCATTTTTGGCTACATTCAGTGTATAAGACGCACCCAAATTTTCATCCTCTTTGGAGGGGAGGTGGAGCACGTCTTTTGCTCTGAAAAATATGAGTAATTCTTTTTAGGGCTTGTGTTGGTTGTGTTGTATTGGGTTGAGTGGCCAGGGAACTTGATAAAGTTGTGTGGATATCCATTTTGTTGGAATATGTTGCATAGATGCTCCATTTCCTTTTTCAGCTGTTTTGGGTTGCTGCCGTGTGCTTTGGTTAATATAAATAAAGCCCTTACTTGGTTTCTCTTGAGAGAGTTTGTTGCTTTGACAGTGAACATCTGCTTGGTTTGGGTGGTTTCTTTCAACCAAAGAGTTTCTAAGACCCCCATGCACAACCAAACTGACAGGCAAGACACTGTAATGTAAGCTGACACCAAACTGGACTCCTTACTAGCATTGATGATATTACCTTACGATTGTTATATTTTGCTGTGAGCCGCCCCGAGTCCGCGGAGAGGGGCGGCATACAAATCTAAATAATAAATAAATAAATACCTAATTTGGATAATCAAACATTTGCAAGAAAATAAGCAAGCTCCAAGAGCACCAAAGACCTCTCATGTCAACCCATTATTAGTACATACATAATAGTTGGCTATGTTGAATTGTCATCTATAGATATTGTTGGCAAGTGAAAGAGATATAGTCTGTTTTATTTTTGGAAATACCTGTTAAATTTATGCTTCAAATTTGAAAGTAAGGCTCATGGCATTTTTCCCCTTGTGCTTATTTAAATAGCCAGCAGAAATCAGATTAATTGCAGAAAGATTCAAGCAACATTTACCATCAGTATGAAATATTGAATAAAAATATTTTTAAAGTGTAGGCATTCAGTTTGGTACCTTCCCAAAATGAAATTCAAAATAACTAACATTGGCATTTATTTGCATAATGAATAAATGGTGGAAATAAGTTCCGTAAATTATCCCCCAACCACTGGGTTGCACTGTTTAGATTTTTTTCAACTAGAGAAAGATTTACTTAAATGTAACCAATCAAATATCTGCAAAGCAGATGATTGTTTGGTGCAAATAACAATATTTCCACTTGTTTTTACTGGGTAGGTCATTGCATGTTAAATGAAGTGAAAAGTTTACAGAATGATCTTCATGGGGTTTCCTCCTGTTCCTTTCTTTGCAAATAAACCAGGAAATGTAATAGGTCTCCTGGTCAATCTAAACACTGAACAAAATGCAGTTGTTAGAGCTTTCATTTCTCTCAACACTCCTGTTATTTTATTAACAAACAATCAACAAAACAACACAATACATAACAATGCAAACAGTAATTCTAGAAAAAGCAGTCGGAGTCTTTCCACCCATTCTCTGTATCAACAGAAAACACTGGACTCATGAAATTTGTAGTTCCTGCTGTTGATTCCAGGCCTACTTCTATTGCCTCTATTTCAATGCATGACTGTCACCTGTCATCTAATACATTCAGTGCATTTTTATCCTTGCATGGTGTCAGAATAAATTCCCCTCTCCATTTTTTTTTTTTGCTAGAACAAGAAATTGATGAGCTTTAAAATTATATCACACGAAAAAGAGTCAAGACATATTTGTACAATATTTAGATTCTACTTTGGGTAAAACTCTCAGCACTGTTCATTGGATATATTGAATTTGCATGAGAAAGTTAGGATTTTAACTTCTAAAACTGCACTTTAAATCCCAAAGGCATAAAATAGTGTCTTAAAAAAATAATCAAACATTAGAGCAAATAGAGAGGAAACCTAGAACAATGGATTAAAAGAAGTAGGTTCAGGCAACATATCAAGAGGAACCCGGGCTACTACAAACCATTCTACATGGGGCTATCTTTGAAGACCACCCTGAAGCTTAAGTTGGATTTTATCTTAAACTAGTTCAACATACAATCAGGGGTGGGCTACTAGATGGAACACTAAATTGGGCTTGCCGCGGTGGCTCGTAAGTGCTATCAGGACTGGCTCAATTTTGCTTCTGCAGCTGTGTAGGTAGCAAAATCGCGCATGGAATAGCAGGTGCGCCCATGTTTCGCATGTGCGGAAGCAAAAAAACTCACCAAAACACGGGTGCACCTGCGACTCCTTGCATGATTTTGCTACCTACACAGGTGCAGAAGCAAAATCGTGCTGGCCCTGGTAGCACTCACGAGCCGTGGCGGTGAGCCCAATTTAGCATTCTGGCTAGAAGCCCACCCTTGCATGCAATGATCTAGCGTTGAACACATTAAGATTTTCCCGCATAACATTTCTACTGCAGGGACTGCATTGGCTCCTAGTCAGGTTTTGGGCTCCTCTCAAGGTTACTTTTAAAGTCTTATGTGACTCCAGGCTTCTTGTACCTAGGAGCCCTGCCCAGCCAGTAATTTCTGAGACAAAGTTTCTGCAAAGGATCCCATATCCAATGAGACCCTATCTATAGAGACCGTATCACATAGTTTTCACAATGGTGGTACCCTTTCTGTGGAACAATCTCCCTTTATATATAACAGTCACAGAGGTGAGTTCAGACCACTTCTATATAACTGTTAGTAACTTGGCGGTCTGGGTCGCTGGAATTGGCAGGACCTAGCCTGCTACTCCACTGACTTGATTCTCTTGTCGGCACCATATATTTTATATCTATCTATCTATCTATCTATCTATCTATCCTATCTATCTATCTATCTATCTATCTATCTATCTATCTATCTATATTGTGCCAATATAATATTGTTTTTATCATTGTTGTGAGCTGCCCCGAGTCTTCGGAAAGGGGTGGCATACAAATCTAATAAATAATAATAATAATAATTATTATTATTATCTATCTATCTATCTATCTATCTATCTATCTATCTATCTATCTATCTATCTATCTATCTATCTATTTTGTCCAATACACAATGAGGGTTTTAGTGGGTATATATCTATATACACATTGTAAAATACATGATGAAGAATATAGAGGAGATACTCATAGTAAAATATATCTAAGAAGTAATAGAAAAGAACTAATACTTGTTGGATCAAGGTGGTGCCGTGGATATTGCCTATCTGGACTTCAGCAAAGCCTTTGATACGGTTCCACATAAAGAGCTGATAGATAAATTAGTGAAGATTGGACTTAATCCCTGGATAGTTCAGTGGATTTCAAGCTGGCTGAAGCATAGACATCAGAGAGTTATTGTTAATGGCGAGTATTCTGAGCAGAGACAGGTTACAAGCGGTGTGCCACAAGGGTCTGTTCTGGGTCCTATTCTTTTTAATATGTTTGTGAGTGACATAGGGGAAGGTTTGGTAGGGAAGGTTTGCCTATTTGCCGATGACTCTAAAGTGTGCAATAGGGTTGATATTCCTGGAGGGGTCTGTAATATGGTAAATGACTTAGCGTTACTAGATAAATGGTCAAAGCAATGGAAACTGCAGTTTAATGTTTCCAAATGTAAAATAATGCACTTGGGGAAAAGGAATCCTAAATCTGAGTATTGCATTGGCAGTTCTGTGTTAGCAAAAACTTCAGAAGAGAAGGATTTAGGGGTAGTGATTTCTGACAGTCTCAAAATGGGTGAGCAGTGTGGTCGGGCGGTAGGAAAGGCAAGTAGGATGCTTGGCTGCATAGCTAGAGCAGGAAGAGGGAGATTGTGATCCCCTTATATAGAGCGCTGGTGAGACCACATTTGGAGTACTGTGTTCAGTTCTGGAGACCTCACCTACAAAAAGATATTGACAAAATTGAACGGGTCCAAAGACGGGCTACAAGAATGGTGGAAGGTCTGAAGTATAAAACGTATCAGGAAAGACTTAATGAACTCAATCTGTATAGTCTGGAAGACAGAAGGAAAAGGGGGGACATGATCGAAACATTTAAATATGTTAAAGGGTTAAATAGGGTTCAGGAGGGAAGTGTTTTTAACAGGAAAGTGAACACAAGAACAAGGGGACACAATCTGAAGTTATTTGGGGGAAAGATCAAAGGCAACATGAGAAAGTATTATTTTACTGAAAGAGTAGTAGATCCTTGGAACAAACTTCCAGCAGACGTGGTTGGTAAATCCACAGTAACCGAATTTAAACATGCCTGGGATAAACATATATCCATTGTAAGATAAAATACAGGAAATAGTAAAAGGGCAGACTAGATGGACCATGGGGTCTTTTTCTGCCGTCAGTCTTCTATGTTTCTATGTTTCTATGTATAGTAATAGAACATATCAATGAAAGAATAGAAGAAGAGATATAGGAATAGAAGAAAGGTATAGGAGATATAGGAGAGCAATAGGACAGGGAACGGAAGGCACACTAGTGCATTTGTACTCGCCCCTTTCTGACCTCTTAGGAATCTGGATAGGTCAACTGTAGATAATCTAAGGGTAAAGTGTTGGGGGTTTGGGGATGACACTATGGAGTCTGGTAATGAGTTCCACGCTTCGACAACTCAGTTACTGAAGTCATTTTTTAAAAAAATATACTTTATTAATTTATACAAAAAGGAATAAAACGGGGGGAAAGGGAAATGGGAATACAGAAAAAAGAAGGTAGGAAGGGAGTGGGGTAAACAGTATTATTATATCACAGCTTATATATATTATTGTATATACATTTCAGATATTTGTCCATATGTAAATATTTCGTATTGAGAGTTCTTGTTTAAATATTTTATAGCTGTAGTATTTGGTAACCCAACAATAATGTGGGAAAATAAACAATAAAAAGGGAGAAAAAATAGAGGAAAAAAAGGAGAGGGAGAGAAGAGAAAGAGAAGAGAAATAGGAAAGTAAGAAATATTACCTGCAACCAAGCAGGCGTTTAAGTTGTGACGATTTGATGAATTATATTTGTTGTTTTTGTTAGTGAAAGTTTATCGTAAGTTGTGATATTAGTACATTTCTAGTAGTTATCAAATGGATTGAACTCAGATAGGGATTGAATTGTTTTTGGTCCGTTTTTTGGTTATACGTATCTTAATTTTAGTTTATGTTAAGCGATTTTGATTATTTTTTGGTTTGTCATCTTTAGAGTTGGATAGCCATCTGAACCATTTCTCCCAGGCCTTGTAGAACTCTGAATCATTTTTGTTTTGAATTTCCATTGTTAATTTTGTTAGTTCTGCACATTCCAATGAGGGTTTTAGTGGGTATATATCTATATACACATAGTAAAATACATGATGAAGGTTATAGAGGAGATACTCATAGTAAAATATATCTATGAAAGAATAGAAAAGAAGATATAGTAATAGAACATATCAAAGAAAGAATAGAAGAAGAGATATAGGAATAGAAGAAAGGTAGAGGAGAGCAATAGGACAGGGGACGGAAGACACTCTAGTGCACTTGTACTTGCCCCTTACTGACCTCTTAGGAATCTGGGTAGGTCAACCGTAGATAATTTAAGGGTAAAGTGTTGGGGGTTTGGGGATGACACTATGGAGTCCAGTAATGAGTTCCACGCTTCGACAACTCGGTTACTGAAGTCATATTTTTTACAGTCAAGTTTGGAGCGGTTAATATTAAGTTTAAATCTGTTGTGTGCTCTTGTGTTATTGTGGTATGCAGCCATCTTGTTTTTTTGCTTCTGCACATATGTAGAAGCTTTTTTTAGTACTGCGCATGCGTGCACATGCACATGCACATGGCACGTCCCTGGGTGAACCTCCAGTAGAAGAATCCGTAACTCATCCCTGAACAGCTCCCTACTTCCTAATATGTTTCTATAAATAGATGAAAATTTAGCTTTGGAAGAGAAACTTTAGGGATTATTTTTTATTATCATCATTTTAATCTGCCTCTCATGGCTAGCTACATAATACTGTATTTATTTATTTATTTGATTTTTTTATACCGCCCTTTTACTTAGACTCAAGATAGCTTACAGCACGTTAGCAATAGCACTTTTTAACAGAGCCAGCATATTGCCCCCACAATCCGGGTCCACATTTTACCCACCTCGGAAGTATGGATGGTGCATAAGTATTCTGCTGCACGAATCCCAGCAACCAGTTAGGTCCCACAGAGTGGATCTTCTCCGGGTCCCGTCAACTAAACAATGTCGCTTGGCGGAACCCAGGGGAAGAGCCTTTTCTGTGGTGGCCCCGGCCCTCTGGAACCAACTCCCCCCCAGAGATTAGAATTGCCCCCACCCTCCTTGCCTTTCATAAGCTACTTAAAACCCACCTCTGCCATCAGGCATGGGGGAATTGAGATCCTCTTTCCCCCTAGGCCTTTACAATTCTATGCATGGTATGTATGTATGTATGTATGTCTGGTTTTTATATTAATGGGTTTTTAATCGTTTTTAGTATTAGATTACTATTGTACACTGCTTTATTGTTGCTGTTAGCCGCTCCGAGTCTCCGGAGAGGGGCGGCATACAAATCCAATAAATAAATAAATGTAAATAAATAAATAATAAATACTGCTGGTTATTCTTCTGATTATCTATTTTCTTGTTCTGCACCATTAATATATAATTTAGAAAAGTAGCATACCATTTTTAATAATAACCTTTTTTTTATGTATGAGCCAGAGGAACAAGATGTCGAATGATGTCTTGGAAGTCTTCAGGCAAAAGTGGAATGGTGTTCTTTCAGAGAAGCTCTAGTGGTTCTCGTGCACGGATCAAGGGAATGGGCCCTAAGGTTTCTTCTAACTTTATGATTCTACAATTTTCAAAATTGAAGTATAAAAAGCTAACATCCAGGGGGAATTTCAAGGCAGGAATTTAATTTTTCACCATTTCTTCTCTCTATGAAATGTGGTGCACATAAGGTATAAGCTTAACTTGACTAGTCACTTTTACAATCAGAAAGGCTTTCTGTTAGGGAAAGGGTTGAGCTTTTGCAGAAGAGACGGAGTAACGACTCGGACACCAGAGCTGGATTTAAACTTGGGTCATTTTTATTATAATAAATTTGCATAATTTATTAATTAAATTAGCATGAATTAGCATAAATTTGCATAAATCAACATATTCAACTATGACCCGGAAACAGTGGACCTGCAGGGTCAAACAAACACTTCCGGGGCGGAAATGACGTAAAAGGTCAACATTCCTGGGCAACTAAGGGCGTAGTCAATGCTGGTCCAGGTGAGGGACCTCTCCCTCACCTGAGACCCTGCCATGCACTCGCATGAGGGGGGTCCCGCCGGCTCACCCCTACCCTGGGACTTCAATAGCGGGACCCAAAGACAGGTTCCCCCCAAGTGCGCAGGTAGCACCCACCATGGGCTTGGAGAGAACCTGTCAATCATCCCCAAAGATGCCCAAGGGAGAACGCGCAGTTGCTGAACCACCACCCAGATTTCCGCCCCTAACCTGCCACGGAGCGGGGGTCAGATCTCTATCTTGGCCCCCCGACTCCCCCCTCTATCTGCGCCAGCTCACGCAGAGACCGCTGCAGGTCCTGTAAGAAAATGGCGTTCCCCTGTTCTGACAGGTGAACGCCATCGGCCCGGTAAAGCCACGGCCGATCTACGGTGATGAGGGGGTGGGCCACTACAACCCCACCTAATTCCTTGACTGTTTTTCCCACGGCCTTATTCACCCTACGCCTAACCCGGTGTATGGCCCTAAGGGAAATGGCGTCCCTCCAAACGATCCTTGGAAGGATCTCTGACCACACCACTTGCGTGGTGGGCCATACGGTGCGAAGCCACCGCAGATCTTCGCGCGCCTGGATGATCAATGGGAGACCACCAAGCAGGCACAGGTCATTGCCACCGAGGTGCAAGACCAGCCATCTGGGTGCGGCTATGGGTTGCCGACCACCCAGTCCCATCTGGGCGCGACCCTGGGTAGCCGCCCGCCCAGCAGAGCTGGGTACCGCCCTGAGATGCTGAGTACCCAGCAACGTCGGTAGGAGCCCCTCCCACCGCATACCCCTCCGGCCCATCCAAACAACATTGACCCACCGTCCCAACGACAGCTGGGTCCCAATGGCGCTTCTGGCTGCTGAGCGGCCGGCCCAGAAGACCATGCTGTGGCCACACAGCAGCGCCGTCAGTTTCTGCCTGGACTGGGAACCTGGAAGAGGACACACACAGAGAGGTTACCTAGCCTAAACCCTGCCCAGAATCCTCAGCGGGCCTAACATAACCCAAATATGCCGCTGACCGCCAGCGGCCGATCTCCTGAATCCGTTTGGCCGGGAAACCAGAAAGTGCCACGCTAGTGGCGGCGCCGATACGGAACGAATGCGTTCCGTAGCCAGCGGGATCCATGCTTACCTGAGACATTGCCTTAGACACTATCGCCCAGAATTGATACCGGGTCAGGGGGGTGCCATCCTGGTGTAGAAAAAGGTACCCACGCCCTGACCCCCGCAAGCCACAAAAATGCTGCAAAGCAGCCACCGGGCAAACAGACTGATCGGTGGCTGCGCTAAGTTCAAGTCTAACCCCTCTGTGTAACTGATCTGTCTTGGAGTGTCTCACCAAAAGGGAGACACCCCCCTGTCTAAAGGTCAGATCAGTGAGCTGGAAAGCACGGAGCGACAAGTCAGACTGCGAGGAGGCCAGTGCCTCGCTGACCCTGAGGGCCCCAAAAAACATAACACAAGTCGCTGCCCTAAAAAGACGGGCCTCGTACAGAGAGGCACACAGACTGTCAAATGTTTGATTAATCAAAGACAGCTGCTGAACCGTCAGGGCCTGACGAGTGTCAGAAGGGAACCCTTGTCGCTCCCGCACCCAGCCTTCCAGCATCCTCCGGATGCGAAAATCACCCGAAAAATCACTAAAACCCCCCGCCTTAGACAGAAAGGCGAGGCCGGCTAACCTAGACCTGATAGTCCTAACTGAAAGGCCACGCCCCTTCAGCAGGACACAGAATTCAGCTAGGTGCTCAACCGGGACAGGCCAGCTATGGGGGTAACCCCTACCCTGCCTGAAATCCCCAAACTCCTTACCTGCACGCTGGTAAGCTCGCAGGGTGCCAGGAGCTACAGATAAGGCGATCGCCCTGGAGGCCTCGTCTCTCCAGCTCTCGGGAGCCCGCCCAGGCTCCACAGGTGGGCTGGAAACACCTCTGGCGACTCTCAGGCCCACGGGGCCAGGGTCCGAAACCTGGACAACTGACCACAGGACAAGGCGTCAGCCACCCCGTTATCTAGCCCCGGGACGTGCCTAGCCAAAAACAAGGCGTTCAGAGACAAGGACCTGTGCACAAAATGGCGGACAAGCCGCATTACCCTGTCACTCCTCAAAGACAGGGCGTTCACAACATGGACAACCGCTAGATTGTCACACCAAAAATGCACAGTCTTGTCCCTAAACTGCTCTCCCCAGAGCTCTAAGGCCACTACCAAGGGGAAAAGCTCCAAAAAGGTCAAGTCCTTAACCAAGGAACAGGCACTCCATTCCGGAGGCCATGCCGACCAGCACCACTGGTCACCTAACACTACCCCAAAACCGCAAGTCCCTGCGGCGTCGGAACACAGCTGCAGCTCCGCTTCCAAAAGAAGCTCCTGCCGCCAGAAAGACAACCCGTTAAAACGTTCCAAAAACTCCCGCCACACGCAGAGGTCAGCCCTGACCCCAGCGCATAAGCGGGTACGATGGTGGGGTAAACGTAGCCCCTTCATTGCATCATACAACCGGCGAGAAAAAGCCCTACCAGGCACCACTACCCGACAGGCGAAATTAAGGATCCCGGCCAACTCCTGGAGCTGCCGAAGAGTAACCTTCCTGCAGCCCAGGACCGCCTCAAGCTTGGTCCTAATTTTAATCAACTTATCCAGGGGCAATCTGGAAGATTGCTCCTCTGAATCCAATTCAATACCGAGGAAGGTAATCCTGGTGGCAGGGCCTTCGGTCTTCTCGGAGGCTAAAGGCACCCCCAATTGAGCACAAAGGGCTTCGAAGTCCCGCATCAAAGCAAAGCATTGCTCCGATTGCGCAGGCCCGGCCATCAAGAAATCATCAATGTAATGAACGACCGAACCCAGGCCACTCCGCCTCCTGAGCACCCACTCCAGGAAGGTACTAAAGCTCTCAAAAAGGGAGCAGGAAACAGAGCAGCCCATAGGCAATGCCCTGTCCACATAAAACCCACCTTTGAAATGGAAGCCCAGTAGCTCGAAGTCGCCTGGGTGAATGGGGAGGAGCCGGAATGCCGACTTAATGTCGCATTTACCCATAAGGGCTCCCACCCCACACTCCCTAACCATGGCCACGGCCGCATCAAAGGATGCGTACCGGACTGAACAAAGTTCGTCAGGAATGAAGTCATTCACTGACTCCCCTTTTGGAAAAGACAAATGGTGAATCAACCTAAATTCACCACTCGCCTTTTTGGGGACCACCCCCAGGGGGGACACTCTAAGATTCGAAAAGGGTGGCTCCGGGAAAGGCCCGAGGACCCTGCCCTCAGCAACCTCCTTCCGAATCTTAGCCCGTACAATGTCCTCATGTCCGACAACCGACCTGAGGTTGTCGGACATGAAAGCCCTCCTAACGCCCACATAAGGGATCCTAAATCCCTCGGAGAAGCCCCTCAAGAGCAACTCGGCTCTCGGGCGAGGGTGGTAGTCGACCAACCAACCCTCGAGCACAGAAACATTAATTGGGCTGGGCCCCTTTTCCCCCAGCTGGTGGGGGAGGTTTTCCTGGACCCCCGCCCTTCTTTTCCGCCCCTTTCTTGGGGCGGGGACAGACTGAAGCTGCATGGGACCCCCCACAATTCCCGCAGGCATGCTTGTACTTACAAAAGGGACGAAAACACGCCCCTTTTGCAGCAAACTCATGACAAGCGGGCGAGGCCCCCTTGCCAGCCACACCAGGAGTCGCCTTGGCCGGCGAAGCCGCGCCAGGCTCCTCCTCCATGAAGTGCCCACTATCCGTACGCTCACACCCTTCCTTCCCAGACATATGCGTGGCCCGGAACCAAAGGTCCGGAACCACCATATCCCAAGGCAAGTTAGGCTCTACCGCCATCCTCATACGAAAGCCTTTATCATAATGGCGCCATATGGTGCCCTTATATTCGAAGTGGGCCCTGGCAATCAAATCTATATATTTAAACATGGCAGAGGCCATAGCCGGCTGCCTCTGAATCACCACAGACCCATAAGTAAGAAAGGCATACAGCCAGGAGCTGAAGCATTTCGTTACTTTGGTCTTCTTCGTTTTCTCCCCCGGGACAATCTCTTTCTCCTGCTTAGGAACCTCTCGGTTCAAAAGCGAAAAAAGATCCACGTATTCTCCCCGCCATATAGCCTCCTTCACTGAAGGGTGAAAGTGGCATCCTAAAGGGGTGGACGGCAACCCGCACGGGATGGCCCCTGCTTTAATGCAAGCGAACGGGTCCCATACCGTGTTGGCCGCAACACCAAAAACTCCCGCACCGTGGGGGTAGGGCAAGACAGGGAGTGGGGGCATAACAGCAGGGGCTGGAGGAACCCACCCCCCTGCCCCAGGCACCGCAGGTATCCCCGTAGGACCTGGCCCGGGCAGCGAAGCAGGGCCAGCCGCCAGCGGCCCCGAAGGAGGAACCGGCTGTGCCCAGACCTGCCCGCAGGTGCCCGTGGAAGATCCCAAAAAACTGGACCCACTCCCAACCCCCGCCGGGGGAAAACCCGGGGTGGGTGAAGGAAGAAAGGACAGCGGTGTAGTGTGTGGTGCAGCCTCACCTGCCCCGTACGGGGTTGATGACATCCACGGGGGGCCCATTGTTGCGGAGCCCGGGAAAGCCGCCATCGGCCCTGCCGGGGCCTGTCGTCCAGCAGGAGCCATCTGCCCAGCCTGGGCCGCCGCAGGATCTCTCCCCAACGCCGCCGGAACTTGATCGAGGGACCCTCCGGAGCCCGAACCACTTCTCCACTGCTCGAGCTCGTCGAGCCTCTCCAATGCCCTGGCCCAAGACATGGCAGGAGAAAGATTAGGTTGAGGGGCAGGAGGCAACGAAACAACCCCCCCTGCTCGGGGACCACCCCCGTAGGCCCCTCCCTACTGGCCCGAGCCCGGGCAGAAGGCCTAAGGGTCCTCCTGGGCCGCACCGCTGGTGGTGCCATAGGGGCAGTGGCAGGCCTCTTCTTCGGAGCCATCCCAAATCCTTAAAATTTAGGCTGCAGGGAGCAACCTCAACTGCTATCTAGGATTAAACTCTCCCCTTCTGAGTGGCAGGCAAAGGTCCCCACCACTGGGCCCAACCTAGAGATAATTGAATGGAAAGGGAGAAGCCCTTGCCAACCCCCCTAGGCCCCTTTTCTTAGGCCCAAAGAGAAAGCCTCCCCACACAGGTAGGCCCTTAAGGCCTTAAATCCGGCCTCCCAACAAGGGCCGGGGACCCCAGAAGCCAACCGCCCCACCGCGCCCTCCTCCCGGCCGGGAGGAGGTTACCAGTCCCCCTCGGCCCGAGGGGGATCCTCTTGAAGGAAGCTCCACGAGTCCTCCAAGACCGCAGAGATTGGAGCCTCAATCGGCAGCTTCAGAGTCAGGAGTAATAAAGACCACTTTTCGCTCCCTCTGTCGGCCACAAAATGGCGGCCGCGACACGAGGGCAACCCAAAATGGCGTCGGAGCAGCACTCAGCCGAGTGTCTGCTCGTGAGCTGGGTCTGGGGCGAAAAGGCCTGCTTCCAGGCCTGCTGCCCTTAAATAGGGCCAGCAGGCCCCGCCCGGACCCGACGTCATGCCCAGCCACGTGGGCGAAGCATTCCCGGCCGAAATCTCGCCTCGCGAGATTTCGGCCGAAAACAAGATGGCGGCCGCCATAGGAAGGGTCCGAGTCTGCCCGGCCCTTCCGCAAAAGCGCCGTGGGGCCGGTAAGTCAGCCGGCGATATTCTGGTCATATTTTCAAACAAAACAGAAAGGATGGTGAAATGTTTGCTGCAGCTAAACAAAGAATGTGTGGCCACTATGTGACTCTTATTTTCTGTTGTGAGCAGCATAATACCATTACAGACTGCTGATGCAGATTCGCCTGCTTCTAGATGTCATATTTGTTCATTTTGCACAGACAACAGTAACAATATTAATATTGAAATATGAAATATTCCTTTAATGGAAGCAGTGGAAACCGGTATAAAAAGACATCCACATTATTTACAATGACTACTGCTAAAGCCAGTAATAGTACATCCAGCTGCAAAAAAAGAAAAAGAGAGAGACTGTACTTATGGCAGATGTCACTATTGGCATGAGACAAGTGTCTGAAAACAAACCAACAAACGAGCAAACAAAAAGATATTGGAATTTGAACAGAATGAACAAACTATTTGCATTACCTTTTGTTGTGGTTGGCTCTGGCCCAGCTCCTGCCCCAGGGAATTGGGAGGTGGATGCAGGGGAAACTTCAACATGTCACAGGCCTGTGTTATTGCCGACAGAATCAGATCAGAGTTTAGTTTCCTTGGACGAAGAAGAACGTGGGAGTGACTCGGCAGAGGAGGGCTTGGCACACAACCAAGGCAATCAATCTTCCTTATCTTTTATAGCTTCAAATGATGACATGTTGGACCCACACAAGTGCAGAATTATGCATAGAAGAGACCAAGTAAGAACATATTACAAGAAATAAGGGAGGCCACCTGTGTTTGGGTGGGGCTCCAGTAATTAGGGCTGCTGCTATAAAGAGCAGCAGCCGGGTTTGACCATTGGGGAAGAATATCTGTTGCAGTTTCATCAGGAATCTTGTATGCTGGACTTCATTGCTTTTTCACGCCTTTGAAACCAAAGCAGAGCAGTGTGTGTGCATGTCTCCCTTTGTTGGAAGAAGAAGGGGTGTGAAGTTACTCCACAGCTGCTGGCTAAGTACTTAATGACTGCTTAAGGGAAATTGTACAGACTATCTGGTTGTTTTGGGAAGAGTGCTCTTTGCAATACAAAAAGAGTGCTTAGTTTATTTTGACTTTTGTGATAAAGAACATTGTTTTGAAATTTCAAACGTGTGTGTGTCTGAAATTTGTATCCTTGAATTTTAGGGAGGCTTCTATCAGAGAGCCCGGCAGAACACCTTTGGGTATGGACACACATAGATGTGTTTGAATACACCCTTATCTCAGAAGTATGGGAACTTTGAGGAATCCTTTGCTTCGGACTCTGATTTAGTTTTCTATGCTGTTTGGAACCCTGACACTTATACACACATATGTGTGTGTGTGTATGTGTGTGTGCATGCACACACACACACAATAAATAATTATAGAGATGTTCTTTATTTGAATGAGATAAAATGTATAGGAAAATTAGACGGCATAGCATACCAGATATAACCCAGGCAGTTAAAAAGGTCGTAAAACTACTTACAATTTCAATGGACTGGTAATCAGAAATGGTAATGGTCTTTTTTAAAATTATCACTACCTGAGGGTCCTCTGATAAAAAGATAATACAGTATTTTTATGGGAGGATGATAATACAGCTGGGGAGGGAGGGGGATATGTAAAGTCTTGTGTGTGTATTGTTGTGTATATGTCATTTATTTATTTATTATTTATTTTATTTATTTAGATTTGTATGCCGCCCCTCTCCGCAGATATGTAAATATCTCAAATAAAAACTTTTTTAAAAAGATAATACTCTTTCGCAGCTCCTCAAACGTACACTGAAGGAAAAGGTAAGCACAGAATAAATTAGAGATTCACTCAAAGTATCCCATACTACTCTATATTTTGAGATTTTCCCAAGGAAGCCAGAAAATAAAATAAATTATTTTATTTTGGCCTTCTACCAAAAGTCTGCATTTCAGTATCGCTATATTTTGGGGAAAATATAGCATTATACCATTTTCTCTTGTTTACTTGTTTCTTAATTAAATAAATCAATTCATACAATGTGCATTTGAAAATTTTGTTATAAAGACATTTCAATTAATCCATGTTTTAATATGAGACCTTCAATTTTTTTTTCTTATAAAAATGTAGCTGACGAAACACTTGGTAAAATTTCATTTGTAAAAGTGATGTCGATTCATATTATCATCATGAGGGTATTAATTTACAGTAAAAATGCATTAATATTGAAGATAATACCTCAGCTAAAATATACAGCTACTTAGAATATTATGAGATTAAAAGACTTGCTGTATGAACTACTTTGTGACCTACAGATGCCTTTCCTATTCTGAGAGATAAATTCATGTTGAAGGGCAATAGAGAATAAGCACATTTGAATAAAAAATTTCATGTTCCATTGTGGAATTCTTAGCTTTAAGGATGCAGAACACTCTTAAATCCATGCATTTATTTTAGCTGTGAGACTAATTTTGAACTAGTCTTCTGTTCCCAAATATACAATATTCCTTTTGTTTTAACTCCTTTTTCACTCTGGCACTATCACTAATTTAAGTAACTTAATTCATGGTCACATGTACAAAAGACACTTATTCTGAGCATTGGATTTTTTAAGAATATGTTTTCATAATTCAAATTATTTTCTTGTTGCAAACTGAAAAATATAAATCATACATCAAATTGTTTTTAAAAATACATGAGTTGTCTTGGATTGAAATATATAATAATGTCCTTTGAACTGTGAGACTTTTATTAAATTAAGTTTAGTTAATAATTTGGAAACTTCATGGATGTATCCATTCACTTTTCATAAAAAATATGGAAACAATGTATATAATCTTCTTTTTCCAATTTAGCATACTACCCTGAAAGTTTGTGTGTGTGTCTCTCTCTCTGTGTTCTCCAATATAAACAATGTCTAAATCTGGTTTGCCTTTTCACAATTTACAATTAGGGTCCATTCCCAAAATCAGCAGTCCTAGGAATCCTAGTGGACAATCACTTATATATAATATGAGCCAACAGTGTGTTGCAGCTGCCGAAAAAGCCAATGCAGTCATAGGCTGCATCAACAGAGGGATAATATGAAGATCATATTAAGTGTTACTTTATAATATCTTGGTAAGGCCACAGTTGGAATACTGCATCCACTTTTAGTAACCATGTTACAAAAAATATGTTGAAATTTTAGAAAGAGTGAAGTTAAGAATATCAAAGATTATTAGAGGACTGGAGGCTAAAACACATGAAGAAAAGTTGCAGGAACTGGGACTGACTAATCTAGTGAAAGGAAGAATTTTGTGATAGCAGTCTTTATTATTATTATTATTATTATTATTATTATTATTATTAATAATATTTATTAGATTTGTATGCCGCCCCTCTCCGAAGACTCGGGGCAGCTCACAACAGTAGTAAAAACAATGTTAAAGAACAAATCTAATATTAAAAAGAAACACATATAAAACCCCTCATTTAAAACCAACATCTTCCAACATTTGAGAGACTGCCACAAAGAAGAGGGAGTCGACCTATTTTCTAAAGCATCAGAAGGCTTTATATAGAGAGCTGGTGAGACCACATTTGGAATACTGTGTTCAGTTCTGGAGACCTCACCTACAAAACGATATTGACAAAATTGAACGGGTCCAAAGACGGGCTACAAGAATGGTGGAAGGTCTTAAGCATAAAACGTATCAGGAAAGACTTAATGAACTCAATCTGTATAGTCTGGAGGACAGAAGGAAAAGGGGGGGCATGATTTAAACATTTAAATATGTTAAAGGGTTAAATAAGGTTCAGGAGGGAAGTGTTTTTAATAGGAAAGTGAACACAAGAACAAGGGGACACAGTCTGAAGTTAGTTGGGGGAAAGATCAAAAGCGACATGAGAAAACATTACTTTGCTGAAAGAGTAGTAGATCCTTGGAACAAACTTCCAGCAAACGTGGTTGATAAAGCCACAGTAACTGAATTTAAACATGCCTGGGATAAACATACTGTATATCCATTGTAAGATAAAATACAGAAAATAATATAAGGGCAGACTAGATGGACCATGAGGTCTTTTTCTGCCATCAGTCTTCTATGTTTCTATGTTTCTAAGGCAAGTCAAGAACCAATGGGTAGAAACTAATCAAAGACAGATCCAATCTAAAACTAAGGAGCAATTTCCTGTCAGTGAGAACAATAAACCAGTGGAATGAAGAAGCTTCTTGGATGAAAAGTAAAACATCTTCAAGTAAAAACAAAGTCCAGTTGCCTTTTGGAAAAAGCGCCTTTGGGACAACCATGACCTGGATGACTGAGAATCTCCATAGGCACTTTGAAAATAATGTTTATTTATTCAAAATATACCACCCTAATAATTCCCAGAATTAAGGACCACTTATTCACACCATTTTCACCTTACTTCTATTTAGTGTTAGTTTATCTCAAAGTAAATTATTGGGGAATTTTGGAAGAAACAGGGAGGGAATTCTTCTATTATACCACATAGCACCTGTCTCTCACTGCCCTTATTTCTATGTCTCTGCATAAACAATCATGTTTGCAGAAGAATCTTCATAGGGAGGATCAATAGGATGACATTGAATGGCTACTATATGATAGATAATCATGCAAAAAATTCCACTTTACTAGCCCTTTAAGGAATGCATGTGTAAAGATCTGCACAAACAATTCTGACTGTATCATGTCTAAACTCACAAACTATTCAAAGTAGGTATTGTTGTGGTTGGCTCTGGCCCAGCTCCTGCCCCAGGGAATGTGGAGGTGGATGCAGGGGAAATTTCAACATGTCATAGGCCTGTTTTATTGCCGACAGAGTCAGGTAGGTCAGTTTCCTCGGACGAAGAAGAAGGTGGGAGTGACTTGGAAGAGGGTGACTTTGCACACAGTCCAGGAAGTCAATCTCCATTATCTTTGGTTGATTCGGTTGCGGAAGTCTTGGACCCACGCAGGTGCAGAGTTATGCATAGAAGAGACCAATTGAGGGCATATTACAAGAGATAAGAGAGGCCACCTGTGTTTGAGTGGGACTCCATTAATTAGTGCTGCTGATATAAATAGCAGCGTGTGGGTTTGGCCGTTGTGGAAGATTATCTGATCGTTGTGCTTCAGGACTGCCTTGCTGACTCCGGACTTTGTTTGTTGATTTTTCACGACTTTGAAACCAAAGCAGAGCAAAGTGTGTGTGTGTTTCACTTCGTGGAAGAAGAAGGGCTGTGACTTCACAGAAACTGTGTTTCTTCACAGCTGCAAGCTAAGTACTTAAGGACTGATTAAGGGACTTGTACAGACTACCAGGTTGTTTTGAGATTAGTGCTCTTTGCAATACAAAAAGAGTGCTTAGTTTATTTTGAATTTTGTGATAAAGAACATTGTTTTGAATTTTCAAAAATATGTGTGTCTGAAATTTGTACCCTTGAATTTTCGGGAGGCTCCTACCAGAGAGCCTGGCAGAACAGGTATAAAGAATTTCACTCAACTAGTTGTTGCCGATTATATGAGATCAAGCTCATATCTGTTTCAAGGTTCATTGAGCCAATGGGGTCTGAAATGTTTCTGCCAGCTTGATATCAAAAGTGGATATTGAGAAGAAGAAAAGATATTATGGGGCCTATAATATCATGGCATACTGACTGTGCAAAAGGGGTTAAAAGTTTTAAACATGTTTTTTTTTCAGATAGTTAAAGAATTATGATAGACCATTAACTTTGTCCATTTGCTGCCTTTAAATCAAATTAGCAGATTAATACCCCACTAGCAGACTAACATGCTGCCACGCATTTTATACAATGCCCATCACAAAGAGACGTCAGTAGGCAGCATGGGAAAAAAACTTCTGCCAGGCCATTTAGGAAGTCAGTCAATTAGATGAACAGATTATCTAACTCAGCTTCATGTGAAATTTATCTGACAGAACACAACAACACATGCCATTGCTGTCTTGTTCTACCTAATATTTCATTAGGAAACAAAACAAAACAAATTTCATTCATGTGGTACAAGACTTCATCAAGCCAGAAGACTATGAAATATTACTCTCTTTTCATTTTGAGTGGGCTTCCATCACCAGAGAGTGAATTTTGCAGTCATAATTGTGTAAAGAATTGCCTCCATAATAATTTACAGGGGATTAAAATGGTTTCCCAGCTCAGAGTCTCCTTTATAATTAAAACCAAATCATTAACTCAGTTGGGCATCACTGCTCACGAGTGAAGGGACATTCCAGAACACAGAGGGATATTGCCAAAGTAATTGTTTTTGACACTGACAATATTATTAAAGATCCCCTTTTTATTGTCAAGTAACATTACAGTCACCTGAGTTCTACATACCTAAATAGTCAATGAAGAAATAATACTGGAATTTTACAGCTTATAAAGGGATATAGCTTTATATTTATGGTGTGTATGTTTGGAGGCTGTACGGATCTATTTAATAAATAAATAAACAAAAAAACCCAAACATATAATGTCCATAATAATGTCCTTGCTTGCTCTAAATTCAGATGTTTTAAGAAATGCATTTTAAAAATATATTAGCATTTTTGTTTATATTGTGGGTGTAGTATTGCTCCATTGCTTCTCACTCCTGAATTGATCCACTGAATAGAAGCTTTTCACATGCTTGTTTGACTATTTTGCTATGGTATTGAAAACATAATTTCAGCTCTGCTTTAAAAGCCTGGGTGCTTTGTTGGGGAACAAGGATTGCAGACGTGGGGTAGTGTGATTAAATTCCAGTTATTTCAAAATAATTTATAATTATCCTGTGCTATAAAGTTTTGGCTAATGATTATGTGCTATCAAATTGCTGTGCGCTCATATACAGACAAAGGATCTGTCTATCTGAGGATCTCTCATTAGAATTTCTCTCCAATCGGTCAGCAGTCCACAACTTTTCTGGCACCAGGGACCAGCTTCACAGAAGATAATTTTTCCATTGATTGGGGGTAGGTGGTTTCACGTGCAACCTAGATTGTGTGCATCCACAGATGAAGCTCACCTGACACTTACATAGTCCAATTTCTAAGAGACCGTGGACAAATATTAGTCCAGGGTCTAGCGGGGTGGGGAACCTCTACTTTAGGACTTCCAACAAAGTACGTTATTTAATATATATAGTGTACCATCTATCTCATGGCTTGCCATCCTCTTCTCTTTTCCTCCATTTTCACCAGCATTATTGCCTTCTCTAAAGAGCTAAGTCTTTGCATATCATGTCCAAGTTATGATAATTTGAGCTTGGCCATTTGTGCTTTGAGTGAGAACTTTGGGATTGATTTATTCAACAATCCTTCATTTTTCCTTAGATGAAAATTGTATCATGGGAATTACATGGCTTTCCTCTTCCTCCCTTCAACTTAACATGGAACTTGCAAATTTGTGATCTCTTGCACAGTCTGTCCTAGCAAAAACCTTCCTGGTGTAACTGAGCATTTTTTTATTGTCTTCTACCAATATAATCAATTTAATTTCTGGTGATTTCTTATACTGTACTCTTTTCTCATGATGTCCACAAAGGTGTTTTAATTGTTTGAAAATTGTGTTAGCAATAAAAAAAGCCATTAGACTAGCAGAAATTTAAGTTGTCTTCTTGCTTCATTTCTTACATCATACAATCCAAGTACATTTTTTCCTTAGCATTTCCAGTTTTGACATTCCAGTGTCCAGCAGCATATTTGCCTGCATATTTTGTAGATTTCAAATTGAATTTGATCATGAAACATGTCAACCTCATCTTCAAATGCATTAGTAGTATGAATATAAACTTGGATAATCATAAGGGCAGTCTAGTTGTTATTAATCAGCCATTGACTGCACTGTAACCATTTTGGTTCATTCTTGGTTACTAATGTCCTGAGTAGTTAAGAGTATAATTTTCTGACTGAACTTGTCTAATTCTGTTCCATGTCAACTCACATATGCTCAACTCACATATACCTGTCAATGTACAAGTAATTAAATTCATTTTTGACTGTGTAGAACTTTCCATATTCATGCTTCTTACCTCCATGTTCCCATGGTTACTGTGGGGTCATTTAATAATTTAAACCACATTCATGTATATTCAATATTAGTTTAGCCTGCTTAACAACATAGACCCATGCATATTTTGTATTGGTTGTTTATAATTTCTTTCACTTATTAGTTTGGCTGAAACCTTAAGCCAAACTTATGAAATTGCTTTTATGAAAAATATGAGCAGTATTTTTATGGGAGGATGATAAAATGTACACAGGGTATATTTTTAATTTAAAATGTTACACCAGTTATAAAAGATTACCTTAAGGACTTGATGCACCAGAACAAAGATATGAAGGATTGAAGATGTATCTAAATACTGTGTTTTCTCAATAATAAACACTATCCCAAAAATAAGCCCTAGGCTGATTTTAAGCATGGGCCTAAAGTAAGTCCTATCCAAAAATAAGCCCTAGTGAAGGTGGGGATGGCCAGCACAGGAAGCAGCACAACTACATGTCCTCTCACAAATATGGACAGCAATCCTTGAGGCAGCGCTTAAACATTGTGGCTCCTCATCATCTCATGGAGGTTCGTTTCCTTGCTGTCCCACCAGCAAGACTGTAGTAGCCAAATCTGTGTGTGGGAAGGGGAACACAGTGTGACCCGGCACCCCCCTAATCACAGCCCTATGGATTGGCTGAGTCTGTGATGGGCAGGATCTGCCTCTCATTCTCTCTCCCTGAACACCTGGAGGTGTTTCCGGTGCACTCTCACCAGCCCTGCCCTTGCCCAGCTGACGGTCCTCCCTTCTGCAGCTCACTTTGTGGCTCTGGAGCAGGTGGAAACCACAGTTTGTTTGTTTGTTTGTTTGTTCATTTATTTATTTGATTTGTATGCCGCCCTTCTCCGTAGACTCGGGGTGGCTAACAACAGCAATAAAGACAGCATATAATAATTCAATATTAAAACAGTTAAAAACCCTTATTATAAAACCAAAAATACATACAGACATACCATACATAAAATTGTAAAGGCCTAGGGGGAAAGAGTTTGCACTCTACCAGGCCTAGAGCATGTGCCTTGTTCAGGCTGCCATGATGAAGCAGAAGGCCATGTAATGCATCAGGATTGCCTGCTCACCCCGCCCCCATGCTTCTGGCTAGCTGATGAATTTGCTGGACCTGTTGCTGCTGGCCTCATGCAGGCTCTTCACCCTCCTGGCTGCACTGCTCTCAGCCACCCTGCAGCTTCATGGGCAGGAATTCAGTAGTTGCCTTGCAGTGGGACAGAGGAGATGAAGGGATCATCCCTTCCTCCCTTGAGCCTGTGATGGAAAGGTGAGCAAGACATTCCTCAGTGCTAATGTTATGCCACGTCATGCAAATCATGCAAAGCAACTTGCCCTGAGAATCTTGGCTCCGGTGATGATCCCAGATGAGGGAGACGTATGGGATCCCCAGGCAGAGGAGAATACTCTGGAGCAAACCTCTGCCTTCCCTGTGTAGGATTGCAAGGCTGGAGGCCTCTGCAGTTTCTGCAGATCAACTCCCATCCTGTGTTTGCTGCTTCTGGCCTCACAATGCTCTTGGCTGGGCTGCTCCTACTTGGCACAGAGCTCTGAAGCCTCAGATTGACTTGCTGCAGGGCTGCCATAGAGCTCCTGCCTGCTGAAGCCATGCAGGGCAGAGGAGGGGCGCAGCCTGGAGCTTTGTGAAGAGTCGGCCATATTATCTATTTTCAGGTAGTTTGTTGAAAATATTTTTGAATTATATATATAAAGATATGCATTGGCAAGGTGGGATCCACAGTTCTCAAGAAAGACAGAACCATTATCTAAACACTGATGATGTTGGATATCTATCAATGCCAAGCATGGGGAAAACTGGTCACATGTCCATTTACTCAAAAATGGAGGAAGAAAACTACTAGAACTTACAACACACACACACACACACACACACACACACAAATATTGATTTCTGAGTTGTGAATAGGCAAATGATTTTCCCATTTATATCATCTATCTTGTCTAAAATAAAGTCAATAAAGCCTTTTATCTAACGGTATCATTTTTGAGCACTTTTGCTATATAAACTTCCTTTATACAAGTTGAGTGGCTGTAGAGTTAAGATTTATGGCCATGTCTCACATGAAATATGATAATATATAGGCTTCACATCATGAACTACATGATTTTAGCTAGATCTTAACAGCTAAGAGCTTAACTGCTTAACTGCAGTAGGAATGTCAAGGAATATATTGACCTGCAGGAGTCAGGTTTCAGGAAGCTCTTGGAGTACAAAGGCTCAAACACAGTCATTCTGCACATGAAATCCTTTAATTCACCAAATCCTGGCACTCACCAGCCATCATTACATGATCAAGAACTTTGTCAGCAGTAACTTCCCAGTGTTCCATCCACCTATTTAGTATGTAGCACGCCCAGTAATGAGCAGCCAAAATTTTTACTGCCGCACTGTGAGTGTGGCTTATTTTGTGGGTGTGGCTTAATGGTCATGTGTCTGGGTAGGAATGACTTGCCGGTCATGTGACCAGGTGGGAGTGGCTTGAACGATCATCATCATTCAAGTGAACTGTTAAGTCCTTGAATTACAACCTTCCCAGTGTCGCTCGCTGGCGTGAAAATTTGCTACGCGTTTGCCACGCTTTCCTTCCTGGGTCACCCCCCCCCCCGGCCTCAGGGTAGCTAGGTGAATGGGTGCTGCCAGAAGTATAAATGCTGCCAGCGCCACTTCCATCCACACCTTCTGCTTGTCCCTCAGGCGGGAGGTGGCCACGTGAGGATGGAGGGGAGCCGGGCAGGAGAGAGGGAAGGTCATCCGAGGCCAGGAAGGAGGAAAGAGGAAAAAAGCAAGGACCGCAGATGCAGCAGCAGCAGCAGGAGAAAAAAGGAGAGCTAGTTATACAATTCTCAGTAGTCTTTTTATCTTACTTATTCAAAATCCAACTTTCACTTCCATAGAGTATTATAGGAAAAATAATCACATCTGAATTTCTTTTCCAAGCTTTCACTGCTAACTCATCAAGTTGTAATTGAAAACTACTTTGCAATTTGAATCTATTATTTCTTGTTCTATCTTCTGGAAAAATCTGAACACTCTCTGCTGTTATACTTGATAGCTCTTCAGATACTTGAAGAGTATTATTAGTATTCCTTGTAGGCTTGCAACAGCTCCAACCAGTACTAAATTTTGCTTTGATAACTCTTTTCATCTTTGATATTCTTCTATGGATTAAGAAGACTAGTGTATTTAATTCTATCCACCCATCTGTTGAGATACTTAAATGTAGGATTCTGTATCTTTGTATAGTATGTATTTTCTTCCTGTTGGAATATGTCTCCAATGCTCAAGCTTGTCCAGGTGTCCTTTGACAATCTTCATATTATTTATCAATATAATATATACAATCTTAATAATGATATTTGACAATCTTGATATTATTGATAGACATTGTGAGTATTCCACCACTAGAGGCTTTTAAGAAGACACTGAACAAGCCAGTTGCTTGGAATGATATAGGGCAGTGATGGCAAACTTTTTTTCCTTCAGGTGCCAAAAGAGTGTGGGTGTGTGCTAACACACATGCATGAGTGCCCACACCCATAATTCAATGCCTGGGGAGGGCGAAAACAGTTTCTCCTCTCCCCCAGAGGCCCTCTGGAGGTCAGAAATGGTCTGTTTTGCAATTTATGATGAGCTCAGTAGGCTCATGTTTCACCCTCCCCGGGCTCCAAAGGCTTCCCTGGAGCCAGGGAAGGGTACAAAATGCCCTTCCTGATCCCCTCCCCAGGAGGCTCTCTGGAAACCAAAAACACCCTCCCCGAGACTCTGTGCAAGCCAAAAATCAGCTGGCTGGCACACACATGCATGTTGGAGCTGAGCTAGGGCAATGGCTCGTGTGCCAACAGATATGGCTCCATATGCCACCCGTCACACCCATACCATAGGTTCGCCATCACTGATATAGGGGCTTCTTATGCTTGTGTAGAGAGTTGGACTAGAATACCTTCAAGGTTCCTTCCAACTGTTATTATGTTCTTCTGTTATCCTCTAAGCCATTTCATTTTATCCCTATTTTTGCATCATCCATATACTGAACTGACATATGCATATAGCAAATTAATATTGTTTTTATTGCAAGGGGGAATTAAAACCTAACATGATTGCCAGATTATCCCAAATATGACCATTTGGCAAATGTGGACATTCCAAAGCATATATAGCACTACAAAAGCAAGAATATTAATATTTATAATTAAATAATTATGCTATATATTGTAGTTCTCTGGCTGTATTAAAAAGTTGCAATAATTAAAATATTTGTATCTAAGTACATTTATCCACATTATTAAACAAAAAAGGATCAATTGTATTTTAAATGCTCTTCAAGAGCTGTTTGTTCTTCTTGGATTCCCCCTGTCATTTCAAATTCTGCATTTGTCAGTCTTCTACCTCCTTTTATCATGTCCCTGTCTTCTGGCAGAACAATGTGCCATTCATTGTGTCTCTCTTCCTTTCCTCTTGGCTGTAATCTGAACATTTGGTTACAGAAGGGTTACAGAAAGGAGTGAAAATGTTCTTGCATACCTGAAGATCCAGGGGTGAAATCCAACAGGTTCTAACAGGTTATGGAGAAACGCTAATAGAAAGTTTGAGTAGTTCGGAGAACCGGCAAATACTATAGCACCTCTGGCTAGCCCCAGAATGGGGTGGGAATGGAGATTTTGCAAAATCCTTCTCCTGAAGTGGGGAAGGAATAGAGACTTTGCCAAGCTGCACTATGCCCACTAAGCCATGCCCACATAACCAGTAGTAAAAATGTTTGGATTTCACCACCGTGACAATATTTTTTCAGTTTACTTAGCAATTTATGCAAAAGTTGAGTGACTCATCTGACTATAACCTGATGGAGTGCCAGGTGGTAGTTGGTCCTTGCAATCTTTAGGTATTTATTTATTATTTATTTATTCATTGATTGATTTTGTCCAATACACAATGAGGGTTTTTAGTGGGTATGCACATAGTAAAATATATAATGAAGGTTATAGAGGATATGCTAATAGTAAAATATATCTAAGAAAGAATAGAAGAGAAGATATAGGAATAAAACATATCAATGAAAGAATAGAAGAAGAGATATAGGAATAGAAGAAAGATATAGGAGATATAGGAGAGCAATAGGACAGGGGATGGAAGGCACTCTAGTGCACTTGTACTCGCCCCTTATGTACAATAGATGGATAATATTGCATAGGCATTTTGGTAGTAACTCACAGTAAGATTTAGAAAGAAAATGCAATCGGAGATGTTTTAGATCTTATCTTTCATATTCTCTTTGTGATGAATTCTAAGTAGAAGACTTGTTGAATGGAAAGGCTATTCATATGTCAATCAAACAATCTATTTGCTACTGAAAAGTGTGACCATTTTACTTCAGTAGGCAATTGCAGGGCTGGCTTTTGAGAAATGGTCAGCATTTCGAATAAAAAAAAAAGATTACCTTGTTTCCAGTGCATCCAGAGGGCTCAAGAGGTTCTTTCACTAACCTTGGAACATTTATGATGGATTTGATGAGCAACTAAGCAATTCCTGAAAAGAAGTGACCTTATATGGCACCACTGCCATCTCTACCAGAGAAAGCTGGTTGCCATAGATTTATTATATGAATTCAGTTGACAGGATAAGCAAGAGGATGGGACCATAAATCAAAGATGTAGGGACTATGCACTTTCCTTTAGATGGTGACAATTGTCACAAGGTGACTTCTGATTTAGCTGTAACAATCCTCTGCATCCAACACAGAGAAAATATCATAAATGTACATAAACTGATTTCCACAATTGCTAACCGATGCCTAAAATTATATCTCTTCTGATAGTTGAGCCCAGAAAGACTCATACATTCAATGCTAGGACCCTTGTTGTGCCTCTACATGAGATTTTAATAATATATGAGATTGGCAATAGAATAAAAAACAGCAATCCATGACACCATGCATATATCTTACTTCCCAGCTCAGTGGAGTATTCAGTAATACAAATAGTTTTATAGAATGAAGTGAGATAAATTGCACCAACTTTTATATAAAGGGTTCAATGGCAACAATTAAGTGATGCTGAAACTCATGAGGTTATCACAGTTTACTGGCAGATTCAAAGAAATAGAATATTAAGACCAATAAAGGCCTTAAGAAAAGTTATAGCATGAAGAAGGGGGGAAGAATGAGATGGCACTATTGCCCAACTACAAAGAGAGCATTCCAGCTCTTATGTTGCTATCCTCCCACCCACATCTGCTAACAATTTCATATTTACAAATACATTTTATTTATTTTTATTTATTTATTATTTAGATTTGTATGCTGCCCCTCTCCGCAGACTCGGGATTTGTTCTTAATACTTACATAGCAACTTTCTGCAGAAACTATCATGTCACGCTGCGTTGTGTCTCCAGTTGGCCTTTGTATTCTCTGCCGCCACAGCACACTGCCTTTCGCTGGTCCAAGCTAAGAAATTTGAATTTACTTCACAAACCTCACTCTGCTGCCTTCCTGTTCTTTCCCCCTGGCCATTAAATTACTCAGAATTTAAGGCTCTAGGCCTGAGTTAGTGAGAGGAAACAGGTGTGGCAGGTGGGGAGAGGAAAGCTGGGTGCATAGTTCCCTCTAAGCTGAGCAGTGAGCAATCGCTCACTTAAAAATCATCATCAACTCAGAGTTTTCCAAACCTGCCCAGAAGCCAAGAGGGAAAGAGTGAGAGGGAAGGAGAGAGAGAGGAAGAGAGAGAAACAGATAGAAAAAAGAGAGGAAGGAAAAGAGAAAGAAAAAGAATGGGAGTAAGGAAGAGAGAGAAAAAAATCAAAATCTAGTTTGAAACTAGCTCAACTATTTAAGTGGCATTTTGATATTGATAGAGTTGCCCTATTATGAGCTCACTGTTATAGACACACAGTACAGTATTTTATTTTGAAATTCTCTGAGGCAAAACAGGGTGGGTTTTTTGTTTGTTTGTTTGTTTGTTTATTTATTTATTTATTTATTTATTTGTTTATTTATTTATTATTTCTGTGCCGCCCAGTCCCGAAGGGACTGCCGCTCAGACACTATACCTTTCCGCCCACCTGCCCAAAAAATTAGAGGGAACACTGGCTGAGTGTCTATCTTTTTTAATGGTATCTTTGTGGTCTGCCATTTTAAAATCTTCTTTTAACGCAGTCTTCATCTGGTCAAGTAGAATTTGTTCCTATTCCATAACATCTTTTAGATACACCATATCTATACACACAGATACTTTTATTTTTTCCTGAAATCATTTTTGAAAAATATCCTTTATTATGTCTAATGTTAATCATCCTTTTGTGGTTTATTCCTCCCCACCCCATTTTTAAAGTTGTTGAACCTGTTGTTAAACCATCTTTCACTTGGGATTAAAGAAAACTCCCCTTATGCTATAAAATTTATTGGTCCCAAGCTTAAAAGGGGTTACCATGCCTTTCAGAGATTTTCTTATAAATGAAAAGTTGAATTAACATTGGATACAGTGTTTGAAAATAATGGAATGGAACATTTAAGAAAATTATTTGGAACAAATGGACTTGGAATAAGAACATCACTTTTTAGTTTCAAGTTGGATTTAACTATATCCAAGTTCTTTATGCAATGGCCACAACCCTACAAAATATTTATAGTACTACAAACCAAAACCAGTGTGCCTTTTCATCTCTCGGTCCCCCCCCCCTTTCTCTTTCTCCCCCTATCTCCCTTTCTCCCTCTCACTCACCATGTATCTACCTACCAACCTACCTACCTACCTACCTACCTACCTATCTATCTATCTATCTATCTATCTATCTATCTATCACCTATCTATCATCTAGTTAGCTAACTGTGTTACAGGTCACTAATACCATCATTGTATAAGCAAGGAGAGAGATTTTATTTATTATTTATTATTTATCCCATTAATATAGCTAAAAAACTTTAATAACTCTAATAACATTTTAAATCATTCATTCCTATTCACACAGCAAGACATACTACACTCTTTGGGTCTAAGGGCCCCAAGCCTGGCAGCACAGATAGGTCTTTAAACTTTTACAGAAGGCGAGGAGGGTGGGGGCAGTGCGAATCTCCGGGGGGGAGCTGATTCCAGAGGGCCGTGGCCCGCACAGAGAAGTCTCTTCCCCAAGGTCCCACCAAACAACATTGCCTAGTTGATGGGAATTGGAGAAGGCCGACTCTGTGGGACCTAACTGGTTGCTGGAACTCATGCAGCAGAAAGCGGTCACGGAAGCAATCTGGTCCGATGCCATGTAGGGTTTTATAGGTCATACCCAACACTTTGAATTGCATCTGGAAACCAATAAGCAGCCAATGCAGATGCTATAGAAGCTAGAATAAATCTCCAAAACCCAAATGAGAGATTTGTGTATTTCATAAAAACAAAAATCTTCTCAAATAGATGAAAGCCCACCTAGACAAGCATCATGATTCCCATAGCAATTAATTACACCAGGCTTCTCCTTTTACTAAAACCTGAAGATGAAATTCATCATTTGTGAATTTGTCTAGCATCTTGTTGGATCATGATTATACCAGGGTCTCAAATTTTGTCTGCAATTTTCATTTCACTGATTGTACAAAGTTAAGCATATAGAATCTGTAATTGGACCTGAGTTGATTTATTTTTTTAGAGTGATCAAGGATGGATGATTTTAGAGACTAAGAATATTCATGATATGATGCTAATGAACTCTACTATTTTTTCTGCAATCATTCATTAATTAGAAAAAAAATGTTTCACTAACTTGGCATTGGGCTTATGATTTATATAACATGAAGCTAGTATTGACAAAGATGCATATTTTAAATATTATCAACTCTCTTACATTCTTTAATTCACTGATACACACTTATGGCCATTTCTTCTCTTTTCCAAAGAATATTGAAATAAATAAAATCCACTAAAAGGAAATAGAAGAAGAAGTCAGCTACAGAAATAGTCCAAGAATAATTAATTAATTAATTATTAATTGCCTCCTGCCCAATTCTCAAAGGACTCTGCACAGCTCAGAACAAAGATAAAAACATCATAAATATAAAAATCTTTAAAAACATCTATTAAAAACAATTTTAAAAACCATATACATAATAATAATAATTTTATTATTATTATTATTATTATTATTATTATTATTATTATTATTATTTAGATTTGTATGCCGCCCCTCTCCAAAGACTCTTTCATTCTGGTCGGATCTTATAAAGATATAATAGTGAGATCAACAGCACTAGGCCAGCTGGAAAAGCCAGGTCTTCACCACTTTAGGGAAGGCCAATAGGGTAGGGGTAGTCCTAATCTCGAGGGGGTAGCAAATTCCAGAGGGTTGGGGAAGCCATGGAGAAGATTCTCCCCTGTGGGCCCACCAGTTGACATAGCTTAGTTGACAGAACCTGAAGGAGCCCGACTCTGTGGGATCTTACTGACCGTTGTGAGATATGCAGTAGGAGGCGGTCACAAAAGTAACCTGGCCCTAAGCCATGTAGGGCTTTAAAGGTAATAACCAATACCTTGAATTGTGTCCAGAGACTAACTGGAAGCCAATGCAGCTCCTGGAGTATTGGTGAAATGTGGCCATACTCACAACAGATCATGCAGCTGCATTCTGGACCAATTACAGTCTCCAAGCACTCTTCAAGGGTCATCCCATGTAGAGTGTGTTGCAATAATCTAACCATGAAGTGACAAGGGCATGAGTGACTGCGAGGAGAGCCTCACAATCCAAATAGCATTGCAATTGGTACACCAGGTGAACCTTTGCAAAGGTCCCCCTGGCTACAGCTATTAGATGTTGTCCTAATTTGAGCTGTGAGTCCAGAAGGACACCCAAATTGTGAACCCATTCTGAGGTGGGTAATTTCTCTCCCCTCAGTGCCAAGGATGGATAATCAACATCATCTTTTGGGGACAAAACTCACAGCCACTTGATCTTGTCAGGGTTGAGTCTGATCCTGTTTCCATCTATTCCATCCAAACCCTCAAGCCTCAAGGCACCAGCACATCACATCCACTGCTACAATGAACTGACAAGGGATGGAGATATACAGCTTGGTATCATCAATATATTGCGGGTACCTCACCCTGGGTCGATGGATGATCTCATCCGTGCTGTCTTTGTCATTGTTTGAAACCAGTAGAAAATGTGTAATTCCATACCATCAAAGCATAGGAAATTTCATACTACAGAGGCAACAGTGTATGCATACTCCTTTTATCATATACAAATGGGACCCTCACTGGTCTTGCTAGGACTAAATGTAAATGAATGAACTGGATTCAGAAGTCCAGTGCACTGATTAGAGAACTGGGAAAATGCTGATGACTTCTATATTTGGCAGTCATACCATTGCATTTTGAGTTATGGTCAGTGAAGGGACGCACTTATTTTTCCCTACCAAATTGGTCCTGGAGGCCGGTGTGGGTGTGGGTGTGCATGTGGGTGACGGTGGGTGCATGCACCGTGCATGAGAACTTGCTCCTGTGCATGTGTGGAAGCTAAGAAATTGGCAAAAAAATGCTGAAATCTTGCACGAGGATGTCTGCACGTGTGAGATTTTGGCGATTTTCACTTATTTCATTGCTTCTGCACATGCATGGAAGCAAATTCTTGCACAGGGGTGTGTGGAGGCGTGCAGGGACATGGCAGGGATGCACAGATGCACATGCATTGCCACTTCCGCTACCGGATCGGCGATCCCAAGCGTACCGGGGGAAGCCTAATACAGGTTACGGTAATCACAAAGGAGACCTGGGCAAAGCATCTATGAATGGTTTATGTGTTAGCAATGATGGCACATACCATTGTGGTAGAAAGCATACAACTGCTGCACCAGATGAAGCTGGGTAAGGTCCTCCTTTCTGGTCTTTATCTACTCCTTGTTCAAGAAAAGTTGAAAACACAATTACTGCATTCATACTTAATTTTCAGCTGCATCTTTCAATTAAGTCATAAATTTGCAACTATGAATTAGGAAACATTTTTATCTAAGAATATAGAGTTGGGGTTAAGGAAGACTAGAAACTGGGATGTCCTAGGCACAAAGCCAGGGAAGTGAGTTTGGGCCAATCATTTTCCCTCAGCTCTAGGAAGAAGGTAATGCAAAATAACTTCTGTAAAACCTTACCAAGTAAATTTCAGGGAGTGGCTCAGGCAGTCTCTGAAAATTACCCATGATTGAATAGAAAATGTGTATGCTTGTTTGTGTGTGTACATACAGTAAGGGCACACTCTTAGTAAATTCACAGGAATAGTTTTATTAAAATGATAAAACTTTTAGGCAGTATAAAAATAACCAGAAAAATATATATACATATATCATGCATGCAGTTTTTTAACGTACATTCTCTGTGTGTGTTTTAAGTGTAATATTAAGAGCTATGCTGATGCAGTGGTTAGAATGCAGTACCAAGGGGTTACTTCTGCTGACTGCTGGCTGCCAACAATTAACCAGTTTGAATCTCACCGGCTCAAGATTGACTCAGCCTTCCAGCCTTGGTAAAATGAGTACCCAGATTGTTGGGACAATATGCTGACTTTGTAAACCACTTAGAAAAAGATGCAGTCTAAGTGCCATTGCTATTAAGGCAATGCTTCAAATTCAGCTTAATTAGAGCCCCAAGTACAACAGGAAGTATCTGCTCCCCAAGACAAAGAAGAATCAAATTAATTTATTATTACAATCTGATTTTCAGTAAAGTTATTTACCCCTCTGGAACTATTTGCTCTTGCAAAAGGAATAGTATTAAGACTAAGTCCAAGTGGTTGGGCTGTTAATATATAAACAAGCCATGAATCTATGTTTGTATATATTTGAGTACTTTAACTTCAAATGTACTGCTGTACGATGATTGGCTATGGTGTTTTAGGTTTGCCATAAGAGGGAGCCAGAGATCATAGTTGGAGGCGGATGTGCTCCGGAATTCTGGTTCATTTGTGATTGATTGTGTGTCTGATTAGGAGCTCTGTGTGAAACTCTGTTAACTCTATGAAAGTATTGAAGTGCTCGTTAGCTGTAATCTTTGTTTGATGTTTAAGACAAAGACAGGCTGGTAAGAAGATTATAGTACTTCTTGATATTGACTGACTAAACATGAATGACTCTTTAATTGGACTGTGCTATTTATCTACAGGTAAACTGTTTTATACACTTTACCAAATCTGTTCATGACTGGATCATTACTCACCACTTACTTATCTACTGCAATCCCACATTCCTAAACGCGTGTCCCTTTATCACCTTTCCTTAACAAATAACACTTTTAGTTTACTAGAAAATAAGAATGGAGATAACAGAGTAAAATGCTAAATTTCTGCTTTCAAATAACTGTATTCAGGGAGCAGACCAGTGAGATCAAAGTAATAATAATATTTGGACATTGTATACTTTATGTGACCACCTGGAGGCAGTATTTAGAGAGTAGGAAACAAGCTCTATTTTATTTGTTTGTTTTATTTGGATAGCCACACATGAAAATGTCCATCATGAGCAGTTTCATTCCATTAACTGTTACAAACTTTTTAGTTCTTTGCTTTGTATTATAACTTTAATAAATTGAGTGTCTTAATCCCTTTTATTTTATTTTATTTTTTAAATTAATTAACCCTTTCTCAGCTCCTTTTAAGATATTAGTATTTTAGAAATGTTTATTTTAACCTGATTGAAAATATTATATTTCTATCCTTCCACCTTTGCAGATTCAGGACTTTCGGAAAGAATTCCTACCATACCTACAATAGCCTCGGTGGTGCAGTAGTTAGAGTGCAGTACTGCAAACTACCTCTGCTGATCACCAGCTGCCAGCAGTTTGGGAGAAATAATCTCAGTAGGCTCAAGGTTGACTCAGGCTTCCATCCTTCCAAGGTTGGTAAAATGAGGACCCAGATTGTTGAAGGCAATATGCTTACTCTCTGTAAAGCACTTAGAGAGGGCTGTAGTATTTACCCAGTGAAGGCTACTACAATTTTTACTACCATACTGTGGGCGTGGCTTATGAAGGACACCCTGCATTTTCTTTCAACATCTTTCAGTGCAAATTGGGTGCTCTGGGGTGGAGCTCCATTTTCGCTACCCCACTGCATTCCCCCCCCCTTCTGGGCAGTAGCCCACCCCTGGCTGTAGAGCACTGTGAAGCAGTATATAAGTTTAAATGCTAAATGCTATTTCTATGCCATTTTACACCTATCTGAATTTTGGTCTGATTTCTTTTTTCCATTACAGAAAAAGGAATTCTTATTGGGTATTTGCAAATGATTGCTGCAGATCTTAAACAAAAAACAAAAAAAAACCCTTAAGAGATTATAACTGAACTCACTGCAACTGTATCTACAAAATGAACGGTGTATCTAGGAATCTATTGAATTTTCAAAATTCAAAAAGTAAAATATTTTGTTTCCTCTCTGGGTTAAACCATGAAACATATAAGTATCTGTTTTCTGGATCTTAATTTAGATATGAAAAATGAGTTAGAACAGATTTCTCTGATTCAATCCAAGTCTGATGTCTGAAGCCAGTCTCTTACTATATAGTTAATGCATCCTTAACAATGTAAAGTGTGACTAAGATAAATTGTCATGACCTATGACCCAGAGGGGGAGTCCTACTGGTACGCTCCAGTGTAGGTGCTCTGGTAGCAGCCCACTGATGTTTGGGTGGCTTCTCAGCTCTGTTTTGCTTTGCATGCGCAAAAGTAAAATTGTGTGGTGGGATGCAGACACGAAATGACATGATACACACCGGTAGCAATAGGTAAGTGGAACCCACTCTTGCTTTGATCATAATAAAGATTTTGATTGAATTTGAATCAATATTTTGATTTAGTTTTAGATTTGATTTAGTAATTTGTGAACCAGTACACAAACTAGAACAAAATTATGTGCCAAATGCTATATTTCTTCTTAGGTTTTGCAATATAATTTGGAACTGATACAAACTTCAAAAAATCCAAACAAATTCAAAGTGCAGGGGAAAAAATGTAGATTTGGATGCAGACATTCAAATCCCTGTAGCATCCCTGCTATAGGGATTAGCATTCTAGTATCAATTTCAGGAAAGAAACAGCCCCATCTCTAGAAATTTCTTAAATTCATAAAGAAAATAAAGTGGATGGGGAAAACTGTAGATATCTGACTGGTCTTCACACTCTTCTTTTTCATTACCTGAATTGAGAGGATTAGTTTGTTTTCATGCAAGCAACCAGCAACATAAAGAGCCATGATGGGCAAACATACTGAACTAGTAGCAGGCAGGCAAAGCTTAGCAATTGAAGCCAGATAAGGTCTTGGACCTGATTTTAGGAAGGCAAGTCCATGATGAGCACCTATTAAAGTTATAAACTGAACCAGATAAAACTCTTCTCCAATTTTATAATCTATTAATAGAAATGTGAAAATAATAGTTATTTTGCCTCAAAAACTATGCGGTCCCTAAATATAAAGATCAGAGTAAAAAAAAAAATTAGACTGTTTGATTACATTATTGTATCAACTCTATTTCTGGGCCTTCAAGACCAAAAACATAAGCTCAAAAAGTTGCCCAACCTGCTACAAAACTGTTTTACTTTATTCTTCAGCTGAAAATCTCACATATCTTTTTCTGAACTTTAATAATATAGCAGTCACTATCCTCAGGGTCACAATCTTACAGACATGACACAAAAAGCAAATGATTCTGGGAAGGAGAAGATGAGGGGGAAAGGAAGAAAATACAAGCCATACTTCATTACAAAGTTCTTTAGAGTTTTTCATTTTCACTTTACACCCAGAGAAGCTTTTTGAAATTTCCTTTCTGCTGCTCAAAAAGGGAGTTAAGTGGGTCCAACTCTTTCTGTTCTTTGATTTGTTTTTTTTTCTTTTGACTTTATGAGACCACCCCAATGTACGAGGATTAGGGCCTTTCAGATTTTCCCATCCCAGGTATCTGATGGGCCTGGTTGTTTCCAGAAAATTCTTATGGTTTTGTATAAGAAACTGGTGAACAGTTCATCTGAGGCCTTAGTTATCACCTAGAGTTGAATGGGCGCCTGAGGCCCTGCATTGAATGGCTCCTAGGTGTTCTGTCTGGATCTCTGGTAGACTCCTCCCAAAAATTCACAGGTACAAATTTCACACACACACACGTTTAAAAATTCAAAACAATGTTCTTTATAATGAAAATTCACTTAGACTAAGCCGTCTTTTGATATAGCAAAGAGCACTCCTCTCCAAACAAACTGGTAATTTGTACAAGTCCCTTATCAGTTCTGAGATACTTAGCTTGCAGCTGTGAGGCAATTCACAGTCCTTCTTCTTTCACAAAGTGAAACACACTTTGCCCTGGTTTAGTTTCAAAGTGGGAAAAAATCAGCACACAAAAGGTCAAAGTCAGTAAAGCAGTCACGAAACACAATGATCAGATAATCCTCCACAATGGCCAAACCCACAGGCTGCTATTTATAGCAGCCTCACTAATTACCACAGCCCCACCCAACCACAGGTGGCCTCATTTTCTTTGATAATAATCTCTCAGTTGTTGTTGCCTATGCATCGCTCTCCGCATGCGTGGCTGTATCATTAACTCTTGTTCTGAATCCAAGGAGGAGCTAGATAATTTATCTCCTTCTGAGCTGTCTGCCACACTCTCCTCCTCCCTGTCACTCATGTCCTCTTGGTCAGAGGAGCCTTCATCAGCAGATTCCACCGAGGGGGGGGGGAAACAGGCCTGCAGCATGTGGATGTCTCCCCCACATCCACAGTCCTTGGGGCAGGAGCAGGGCCAGAGCTAACCACAACACTAGGTAGCTTCTGTGAACTGATCATGGGCTATTCAGAGTTTGTGGAACAAACTCTAGATGCTCATAAGAGCCATCTGAAGTCAATGTATAATGCCTATGCCCTTCTAAGGGGAGAAAAGTTGTAGCAATAGAACTATTAGGCTCAGTCCAAGTAGAGCTGCATCACTATATGAAGCCGCATTTTAAGAACAAGGTCTCAAAGCAACTCACTCCACGGTTACTATTATCCTTATCCGTATCATGTATTCATTTCTTGTCCAGATAGCAGTGCAATATTTTAAGTCCACGAATGAGTTGGCACCAGCTTCCTGCACCATCCGTTCCATTGTTTTAATCATGGAAGAATTACACTGAGAGAAGGATGTAAGCTCTGCCACCTTGTTCTAAGTTAATAAACTGCACTGTCAGTAAATCACAAAGCAAACCCTTGGGAGGAATATATTATCCCCCAACTACTCAACACCAAGGATAAGTTACAGCTGTAATTCTAAATAGCTTTGATATCCTTGCTTGGTGACTGCATTGTTGTAATAAGCAGGCAACCTGCCAAGCATCTCTCCAGGCCTGTTATTTCACTTTCAGCTAGATCATTTTAATTTACATGGAAATTATCAATACTTTAAAATGGTCCTTGTCCATCAAGCTGGATTGTTTGCCATCTCCCTAAAGTGCAGCAATCCAGAGACAGATTGCTGATTGGATGAACCACCATTATTGCCTCTTCAGCCTTCTACAGTATTGCCGGCTCCATTTTACTCCAGCTGACCCAAGATCAGCCATTACTGGCTTTGCCAGTATTAATCCTCCTTTTATTGCTCTGCATTTCCTCTATTATTTAGTTCTGCTACAACAATTTAGTTATGCTTTAGATGTTGTAATATGGTGGCTTGTATCATTACATATATTTATCTCCAAACCTTGTCATTCCGTTAGTTAATGCCTGCAGTTTCTATCTCCAGATAAGCATTTCATTCCACAGAAGACTGACATCAGAGGTGTGATAATAGCCATTTTCATCTGTAATCTAATATCCCCCACCACCAGCATTTGTACAAGGAAGAAGCCTCATGTATAACCAAAGGAGAAACAGATAAGTGAGCATAGAATCATCGCCTATGGCTATAATTCTGCACATAGTTATGACAATTTAAATGCCATTAACTTCATTAAGCATTAAGCACATGTCACTATGCCTACAATGCCATTTAGAGCTTAATGACTTTTAAGGTATGCAATGAAACATATATTTTAATGGAATATAACTCCATTTGAAGGGCTTTCTCAAATCAGGGTTCTTCCTGAAAAAATCTTCCTCAAAGGCTACATTGAGCAAAAATTACAGGTGCTGTAGTCCATCTTGTTTGGATAACATCAAACTGGAAAAGATTGTTTTAAGACATGGAATAATCACAGAGGTTTGCAGTCAACAAATGAGACTTGCAGTCACATCATAATGCAAATCCCTCTGTTGCATATTTAATGCTTACAAACAGTGGTTTTGGTATCATGATATATATTTTGTTAATTGCTATGCCTTAATTCCCTGGATGCCTATGGGGAAAAATTATCTTGCAATATTCAAGATGTCATATAAATTTGCACAAATAGAAATGTAAGTTAAATAAGGAATTTTACAATGGGTGAGACAATGCTACAGTGTCATATTTGCATTACCATTATGACATATGATTAATAAAAACAGGATCTATATTGCCACAGCTGTGGCTGAATGACAGTATAAATTACAAATACAGAACTATGCCACTCTCATCTACATATTCAACCACAAATTCATTTCATCCTATTTTCACATTCAGTGACATTTAATACACATTTACATGTAGATGTCTATGCTTCTACATTTAATTATCTATGTTTGATGTGTTTCTTTCAATACCATTGTATAAGTATGCTTTGTGTTGAACAGTATTAATTTTTAAATGTATTTGAATATTCCTTCTTCTTTGTCTTCCTTGGTCTCCTTTTTCACAATGATCCTCGAAACATGTAGGAATTATTAAAAGCAGAAACTATATTTGACTATCGGTACAAAAAAAAAAGTTACTTTGATCACTTGGGATTTTCCACACTGTAGTATTCAGTCTTCTTGGTATAAAATGGCTAGAAATGAATCAAGTTTGTAGAAATCCATTTCTGAACTTCAATTATTTTCTCCACTGGTCACAGTAGTGGTTAGCAAAAGTTGACACGGACCCTGATCTTTATAGTGGATTCCTGCTTTTCTTCTCTCATCCATGCCAGGAGAGCAAACACCAATTGTTTCTTCTTCAGTGGGCAGGTCTTCTAAGGATAGTTTTGTTTTGTTTTTTAAAAAAATAAAAGGCCAATAATTTTACAGCTTTTCCTGAAGAACAAATCAGAATCTGGCAAAAATCTTGTCAATTTTACTGAATTAAAAGGAAGAAAAGCTAGCCAGCCAGCCAATGTTTCACTCTGCCACCACTGAACCTCTAAAATAGGTCAGACTTTCATGGCAATCAACCCAGCAGACCATGGTGACACAACCATTGAAGATAAAGAAAAGAGCCTGGGGGATGCACCCAGCTGAGAACATACCAGCTAATTGGATTGGAGACTTTTGGACAGGATAAATGAGGTACCACAGGTGAACCTAACTGTGCCAGCAGAGAGGGAGAATCTCTGCTTTTGATGTGAAGCCAGCTAACTTGGATAAAGGTCACATTCCCAGCAGGCTAGGAATAAACTGAAGACATCATCAACTGTTTCTCCCTTTCTGAAATGGTAGGTGGTTTGTCCTTATGCCAGAGCAAGCAGGAAGCGTAGATCGCCTCTTTGAATGTTTAAAGGTAGATGTTATCAGCAAGGCATTAGACATTATTTTCTGCTTACAAAAATCACAAAAAGCAGAATCCCTGGAACTAGAACTAAAATTGACAGCTATTCAATCCTTCTTCTCTGGATTAGATAATTATGCTCGCTCCGAACTTTTCTCCCTTCTCTTTTTCATCTATATTTGCCATGTTTCTCTGTCATAGCTTTCCTAGTCATCCAATGTTCTGAGAGTTTCTAATGCTTCTTATTAAATGCCAACTCTCTGCAATTCCATCCTTGAAAAAGACTTTTTCCCCTTCCTATTTCCTTATTTGACATGTCTAGTATTATAGCTGCTGCTCTAAGCTTAATTGCACAAATTTAATCAACTTTTCTGCACCGAAGTCTTAAATTTGGTAATTATTTGATTCAATTATTTAGACTGAGCCTCAGTGTAAGTGTACACCTCTCTACATAGTATTTCTTTCCAAGGCTTTAAATCTATATGTGTTGGTTATTTGCCACACAAAAGTATGTTACATGATAATGTTAGAACAAGTACAGAATGCCTAGTAAACTGTAAGTAATTATTATTGGGAAGTATCAGGGCTGTCAAATCTGGGCCCATGGTCCAGATGTGTCATACACTTGCCATGCCCATGCCTGGTTTAGCAATTTGTATGCTGCCCCAAGTCTACGGAGAGGGACGGCATACAAATCTAATAAATAATAATAATAATAATAATAATAATAATAATAATAAATAATAAATAATAATAACTCCTAATTATATGCCATGTCTTGATATATCATGTGATGCTGCCATGATGACACACTTCTGAGCTAGATCCTTAAAGAGACATGGCATCTTTTAAACAGATTCCCTTTGGGGAAATGATGAAGTAAAGCTTTTGTTCGCCACATCCATTGCAATGTGGTGATATTTGGAAGATCCAAAGTACAAGCAGCTTTGAACTTTCACAGTTAAGCCCATTTTCCTTTAGTAATACAAGAAAATCCTCTATGGGCGATCTTGGCAAATACCTGTGTTCAGTTTCAATTCTCCTTTTCATTCTGGTGAGGGATAAACTGTCTTGATGTTGCTTCATATATTTGTCAGAATTCAGTTTATCACAGCACCACAAGATCAGGGTGAGGAGACAAGTAAGTAGACTACCTTACTCCAGTGGGAAAGGTAAGAAGACTATCTTTTTTAAAAAAGGTATTTCTATATTTCATTCATTCATTCATTCATTCATTCATTCATTCATTCATTCATTCATTTGTCCAATACACAAATACATAGGAAGAAAAATAGACATGTGGTAATATATATAAGGGTAAAAGTGAATTTAGAGGAGAGGATATATGAAAGGAAGAGAATATATATGATAGGTGAAAGAAAGGAAAGACAATTGGACAGGGGACGAAAGGCACACCAGTGGGCTTATGTACGCCCCTTACTGGACTCTTGGGAACCTGGAGAGGTCAATCGTGGAGAGTCTAAGGGAGAAATGTTGGGGGTTAGGGGTTGACACAATTGAGTCATGGGGATTCTGTTTTGAGATATTGACAGATTGCCAAAGGAAATAGCCATGCAGAATGTTTTACTGATAAAAGGAATAGCTTGAATCACCCAGGTAAAGCACAACCTAGATTTAACACAGGATATACACAGCTGGAGTTGCAAGAGACATTTGTATAAAGTATCATACAGCTGAAATGGTGAAGAGAATTTTTGACAAAGAGAAATGTTCCCTTTATGAAGTCGTGTTGTGGCATATGGCAAAACCAGAATAATAGCTTGCTGTGAGGATCTGAGGCTCTATAAAAAGAAGGATTGCTTTATCTAGAAGGCTTCTGCAGTGGTGCATTATTGCGCATGGCTGTGGCATCAGTCACTATGCAAGGGGACGAGAATAAAACATAGCCATTGTGAGTAAAGAATTTTGAAGTTTGCCTCTTTTTAACATTGGAAATGCTAAATGATGAATTCATTTATTTGAAATTAAAGCTTTTCCCAGCAAATATTTACAGTATACTTTCAGCAAGCTCAAGCAGATCTTTTCTGCTTCCTGGAAATTTATTCCAATGGGAAATGCTTGCATTTGTTTCTACAAATTGCACTTTTATTTAGATTTTATTGCTGTGATCCTTTATCCACCTTTTGTTTCATTAGTACACCGTGGCTTTCTAAAATTCACAAATGTTAATCAACCAGAATGATCAGCTAAAGTGTTGAATTAAAACTGCAGAGGTTTTTTCCAAGTATCAATAAACCTGGCTTTTGTCACTAGCTCTAGAAAATACTCAATCCGATAAATTTTCAGGTGGTATAGTCATATTCTCAGATTATAAAAGCAAATTTAAAACCAACTATCTGAGCAGATATACCATGCTGTAGACCAGTGATTTTCAACCTTTTTTGAGCCGCGGCACATTTTTTACATTTACGAAATCCTGGGGCACATTGAGCGGGGGGGGGGGAGGGGTGCTAAAAAAAAGTTTGGACAAAAAAATTCTCTCTCTCTCTCTTCCTCCCCTTCACTCTATTTCTTTCTCCCTCCCTCTTTCTTTCTCTCCCTTCCTTCCTCTTTCTTTCTCTCTCTCCCTCCCTCTTTCTTTCTCTTCCTTCCTTCCTCTCTTTTTTGCTCTCTTTCTCTCTCCCTCCCTACCTCCCTCTATGTCTTTCTCTCTCTCTCTCCTTCCATCACTCTCTTTCTCTCTCTCTCTTGCTTTCTTTCTCTCTCTTGCTCTCTCTCTTTCTTTCTCTTGTTTTCTCTCTCTCTTGCTTTCTTTCTCTCTTGTTCTCTTTCTCTCGCTCTTTCTCTCTTGCTTTCTTTCTCTCTCTCTTGCTTTCTCTCTCTCTTGCTTTCTTTCTCTCTTGCTTTCTTTCTCTTTTGCTTTCTTTCTCTCTCTTTCTCTCTCTTCCTTTCTCTTGTTTTCTCTCTCTCTCTTGCTTTCTTTCTCTCTGAGCTTCGCCGCACACCTGACCATGTCTCACGGCACACTAGTGTGTCACGGCACACTGGTTGAAAAACACTGCTGTAGACAATCCACTGAATATTATTATACATATGATGTTGAATTATTCTGATGTAGTTTTCTTGTGTTTCAAAAGGAGAAGAAATAGGAAATGAGTTTTATATAAGTGCCAGGACTCCACTAATAACAGTCCTCCATAAGTATAAATGGATACCTATGAGAAATATCAAGAGATACTTCTCACTCAGCTCTTAGAATAAATTGGGATTTTATTAGTACTAAAATAGTCTTAAATTTTGACTTGTCTTTCAGTGGCCATTTAACTTTCTATTTCTTTAAATTTGTGTGGGAGTGGAGATTAAATAATAATAATGAAATTAATTTCAGATAATCTAGTTTCATATTAATACATTAATGGTAACTAATTGCTTTGATGAATTAGTAGTCCTGCACAGTAATTACCACAATGTATTAAAAAAACCTAATTAGCTATGTTTTGTGGGAACATAGTTATGAATCTATCATCCAAGTTCATAGATCAGTCTTGGAAATGTTGTTCCATCTAAATAACACAACTAGCAATGATAGGTCTTAATTGTTTTGGTTCCTGTTTACAGGGGCATGAAGTAAATTATTTATGAAGTTGTTATCTTCAATATCTGATGGTAGACATCACGGTATCATTATTAGTGTCACATTCAGCTTTTATGTCATCCCAGTTTTATCTTCTTGTATTTATCATGTTGGGAGTAAATAACATAATGAAGTATCTTGTGCTGGTGTCCTTGAACACTGACAAATAATGGAATCCAAGGACATAATTAAGAATGTACAATTGCTTTTATTTGCTTCTGTGGATTGTGAAGCACGGCATGAAAAGTTCATATCGAATCATGATAGGCAATTGAAAAAAATGCATAAGATAGTATAATTAGAGTTGTGTGTGAGTCATAAAGAAGGTTAATTCTGTCTTGGCTTTTAAAAAAGATTTTGTAATGATGATTGAGTCAAAAATAGCTCATTTGATCTTCTTCAGATCACCATCACACTTACAGAAACCCTAACTAGTTGGTAGAAATTGTTTTATTTATGTCTCCCATATGTTGGTTTCAGGAGGGAAAATGTTTTTGTTTTGATTTGTTTTGAAGTTTTGGAAAATTCATTGGTTTTGATTGTTTCCAGAATTTGTCGGGAGTACATGATAAACCTGTTGCCATTTGGAGGGAGACATACATCCACCATTGTTATAAAATCTTTTCCCTTGGTTAGCTATCATTAAAGAATGAAGGGCTGCCTTTTGTAACCATTATGAACATCACAGTATGGAATCCAGAGGACCAAATATGTCTTATTGATCAAGTTGCGTCATAACCTTTGGCATTTTGGATATTTTCTTGGACATTCTCTATCAATGAAGGCAAAGGGGAACACTTTTAATTTCAGTAATGCTACAAAGTTTGTTTTTTCATGTCTTCAAATTAGTTTGAACTCTCAAAAACAACATGGACAGGTCTCTCTAGTCTTTTTGGCAACATTTTTCAAAAATGGTTTATCATTGCCTTCTTGCCCAAAATCACTCCATATAGAACTCTTTCTTCCGTGTTTTCTGTTTCTTGGAACAGCCATATTGCAAGGTGGGTTGGTATGAGACTGATTCAAAGTCAACTAATAAATTTCCATGGTTGAAGGGAACTTCACTCTTCCTGGACTTTGCCAACCACCTAACAATTATGCTACACTAGCTGTAAAATATTAACTATTATAGATTTATCATTTCCAATTATAGTAATGTTATGTATGCCTAATATGAATGCATGTACACACACTAATTTGTTTTCTACAGTTTTCCCAAAGAGTTGATCAGGCATGCTACAGCCAACATACACAATTAAGTTAGTATTCTAAGCATTTCACAGAACTTCATTCCTACATGTTGTGTTGATAGAAAATGAATGGGTTACTTCCCTTTCTTTTCTTAAAAGGGAAAATATATTTATTTTCCTATTCGTTCTCCCTGTCTTTCTGCCATTTATTAAGCAGCAGGCAATGAATTATTTCCTTTTAAATAGCAGGAGTTAATATCATCGGTTAGGGTAGCTTTCATCTAAATCAACCTTCTGTATTTTAGCTATATTGTCACAGTGGACTCATCTTTTTGGTTATGAATTCCCCACTCTACAAAATAACTATTTTTTAGTTTCCTATTCACTTGATGGCACTACTGAATAAAACAACTCCAGCCATTATCAAAATTAAAAAGAGCACAAACCCAAATAGCAATTCCATAAAATCTATGTAAAGTTTTTTTTAAAAAAAATGCATAAAGACCTATAAGAACTAAACAGATTTCTTTTCTGACCAAATTCCAGATATGGGGCTACCACTAAGAATGTCTTGTTTCACATTCCCATTAGGGTAACTGGTCTTATAATCAGGAACATTAGTCCAATGTCACAGTATAGCTGAAATGCAGACAGGTTTGTGCAGATGAAAACTATCATTTAACAAAAACATAGCTTTATTTTTCAGAATTTTGTAACTCAAAACCAGCACTGAGAATTTTTTAGAAGTCACTAACAACTCTGACACTAACATAATCCATCATTCAACTGATTTTTAAAAAGAATAAATGAGGTACCTATTTGAAAAACAATGTAGCACAGTATAGTACTTAAGATGTTGCACAAAGACTAAAGAAACCAGATTTAATTATCTTCTCATAAAGAGAACTTCCTTGGTGGACTTTTCACCAGTCACTCTCCCTATCATTTGAATGTTCCTCATGAGTGAACACAAGAACAAGGGGACACAATCTGATGTTAGTTGGGGGAAAGATCAAAAGCAACGTGAGGAAATATTATTTCACTAAAAGAGTAGTAGATCCTTGGAACAAACTTCCAGCAGACGTGGTTGCTAAATCCACAGTAACTGAATTTAAACATGCCTGGGATAAACATATATCCATCCTAAGATAAAACACAGGAAATAGTATAAGGGCGGACTAGATGGACCATGAGGTCTTTTTCTGCCGTCAGTCTTCTATGTTTCTATGATGTTGAGAGGAAAAATAAAAGGGAGAGTACCACTTTGTGTTCTGAATGAAAATCAGGATATGAATCTAATAAACAAATAGTAGGAGGAACATTTTGTATCACCAGAAATGTCCTTTTCATCATGGCCATATAGATCTTATGCTTTCAGAACACACCATGTCTGTCTCAGTTCGTTATATTGTCCTGTTCATGTTCTGACCATCCTAACAAATTTGAGTCACTAACACCATAAATGGTTAATTACATTCCAGAAACAATGAAGCAGACTTAACTGCAATTTTTAACATCCCGTAGTCGACCTCCTGCAGCTTCTGTTTCCCTCCATTGATCTCTGTTCTGAATAGGAAGCTAGATATGGACAAATAAGCAGATATACCAAATATGCAGAATCAAACCCACAGAACCCATTTCAACATGAATCAGTATGAACTTTAGCCTTTAGTACGTCAAACATTTTCCATGGCTGATAAAAAATGCCGAGGTTTCCTTCTTGGTTAGTAAATTAATTTATTGTGCATTTTCTTAGCAATAGTTTTACTTAGATATATAGTGTCCATTCAATTTATTCTTACAGCATTGATACCTCGGGAGACTAACAACTATTGACTTGCTTGGTTTTGTTGATCATAGCAAGCTGAGAGCAGACCTGCCCAAGGCTTTAAACTGCTGGACATTTAAAAAAGAATAATGGGGAAATAAATCCTAATTATTTTATTTATTTATTAGATTTTCCGCCCATCTTGCTTTGGTGACTTATTAATTACTATATTGCTGCATTATTTCTGTAAGCAATGACGTGTACAATCACTTCTGGCAAACGGGGCAGTGCTGGATAGCCTGCTTTGCCTAGTGAGTCATTTTTGTAGTCCTCCCCTACAAAACCCAACAACTGTCATGTAGTATGTATTTTATTTCTAATGCAAAATATGGAGGTTGATATCAGCTTGTATATGCTTATTGTGTTTACTGTATGCATAGATAAACACAGAGAAATCATACCAGAATCTATCAATGTTCCTATTCACCAGTGCTACTGTCTATTTATCTATCTATTTATCCATTGGATGAGAGAGAAGAGGGGTGAATAGAGAAACATCTTTTCAACCTATACTCACAGAAAATGGAAACATATTGGTGTGACATATAATAAACTGTGAATTTGTGTTAGTTGGTTTTATCCTAGTAGGGCTAAAGTTTGTTGAAAGGATATTAAGAAAAAGGTTGGATTCAGAAATGGGTTCTACTTACCTTCCCACCAATTTGCATCATGTGTCTTGCGCATATACAATGACTTTGTTTGCATGTACGCCTGCATCTTAACACAACAATGACCCTCTGTGCATGTGTGGCAACCAGAGGAATGGTTCAGTGGAGTGGCCAGCCAGCCATCGCTACCAGTTCAGCAAGCGGAGGAAAATTTCCACCACCAGTATGGATGAACCGGTCTGTTGTAATCATAGGTTCATAGGCACTGAACTTTGGGATAGAATATTGCTGAAGGGTGATGTTTTAGACTAATCGGTGCTGTATAAACCTTATTCTTCCTCTATGGAAAGGCAGCAAAGTCCAGGCTGAGTAAGCAAGTTGCAGAATCCATGACCACATGGAAAATAATTAACTTGATATACAGCAGGAAGAAAACCTATAGCTAACTTCCATATAAGGAAATATATGCCTTACTCTCATTCCTTTCCTAATCACCAGTAAACACACAATCCAGGGAAAGGCAATGAATGGAGCTTCCATTAATTATCTATAGGGAAGTCACGAGGGGGTTGCCTTATACAGCACATGAGTGAATGGTAGTTGGAGGATGGCTTAATGTATGTGGCGTTCGCGAATTGGTTATTCTGTACCACATGTCAGGAAAAGTAAAATACAATAAAAGGAGTGATCTCAATACAATAGAGGTCGTCTCATTGAGAAAATTTTCTCCGTTGCTTCATTTTGATGTGGCAATTATGGCATCCTGTGCCTTCCTAGAGGTCGGCCCACTGGGGGAGGGCAGTTTGCCTTCACTGGTCTGAACCAGGCAGAAACCCACCACTAGAATCACCTAAGCTTTCATTCTAGAAACCTCCCTTAAAATATGATTATATCATGTTCCAGTTTTATTTTAAGACAGGTTAAGAATCCAAACAGCCTACCCATTTAGCCCAAAGGATGTCTATCTCTAAATAGTGCTCCTACAGCATTCTTCCTGTTGCATCTCCAAAATGAGGCAAACAGAGGACTTGAAGAAATAATTGTTATTTCTGTCAAGTGGCAACAAAGACATTTAGACTTGGACTGGGGATACCATCCTCCTGATTTTAACTTCCCCCCTCCCAGGAAATGGGGAGCACTGTTTGCTGAGCAATTTCTAGAAAGAAAATGGGGGTGGTAAAGATACAGAACTGTAGGTAGAATAAGAGGAAGGAAAGAGTGAATAGCTATTCCTACCTTGTGTAGCAGCAGTGCTAAAGGGATATAGAAAAGAGAGCTAGAGAAGATAAGGCAGCCATAATATGGGCAGGCATATTATGGCTATCATGAAGATAGGGTATCAAACAGGGACAAGAGCTCTTGGAAATTGACCACTGAGAATAGGCAAAATAGCAAAATTGTTTTTGAATTGAAACTGACCCATGTGGGTCTAATTAGGTGCTAATAAGTCACTTTTTAATTGAAATGATGATCTTGTGGAAGGTCTTTCCCAAGGATACCCAAAAGTATTTTTTTCCCAAAAGGCAACTGGACTTTGTTTTTCTTTGAAGACATTTCACTTCTCATCCAAGAAGAAAAACTGAAGAAGCTTTTTGGATGGGACAACCATATCTTAGATGACTTAGAATCTCCATAGACTTCCACAGGGATAATATTCATGTGGCCAAACTAAACAACCAAGCAAAAAAGCAGTTACCAAGAGACCCTCTGTTTTCTATAGTTAGCAAAGCAGGAATGACCAGAGAGGGAGACTACCATGGCCAGATGAGAGGGAACAGGTCTAGAACAGCCTACTGGCCATCTTGAGCCCAGTAGGCATCTGTCCTCTGAAGAAGGGGTCCCCAAACTTGGCAACTTTAAGACTTGTGGACTTCAACTCCCATAATTCTCCAGCCAGCATAGAAAACATATTTATGATGGTCTTAGGAACTGAGACATCACTCCTCTATCCATCTCCAGGCAGGCTCATCCATGTGCAAATAGACTATTGCAAAAAACCCAAATCTCTATCATGGGAACTTCTGAGCATGCACAGAAACTGAATTTTTGGCACTGCACATATGTCACGATATTGGTTTTGGTCTTTTTTTTTGTTTACATTTTTAAAAAAATAAATGGCATTGCGCTTGCGTGCCCATGAGGTGCAGCCTGGAGCATAGGAGGAAGCAAACCAACAGCAAGGTAAGTTCGAACCTACTCTTGAGTTTTCTAATAATTTTATTATTTTATGGTTGGGGGCCACCACAACATGAGGCACTGTATTAAAAGTCTGCAGCATTTGGAAGGTTGAGAATCACTGCTTTAACACATGGTAAACAAATTGTTTCAGATGCAGGGCAAGAAGACTACATTGAGAGAACCCCAAGTTAGCTTTGCATGTTATTGTTTCCCTTAAAATGTAAGTGCATTTTATGCAATTAAACCCCCCCCCACCCCCCGAATAACTCTTTTATTATAGCTTTTCGACATTGAGACAAAATATATAAACACTGGCTTGTTATAAGTCTTGCACAGAAAAATGCAATACATAAAACAGACTTAAGTGGCATTTTACTGGCAGAATGTGTATGTGTATGCATTCTAATAAATCTATATTCTAATAATACAGCAGCATATTAATTTTTGCTAGGCCTGAAGCAAAACATTTCTTTTGAATAAGCTAACATTTCAGCCAACAGAATAAAATTAATTGAAATAGACAATAGGAATGGGAGCTCTAAGGCGGGAATGTAATAATGAGACAGGATCAGACTGAAATCTTCCAACACCTTGATTTATGTAAGCTTTCTCCAAATATCCTGTGGGAAGCAATTTAGCCCTTTAGCTGTAAACAATGGAGTGAAGGCTAACTCAATTAAAATTAAAGGGTAAGTGCTGAATGCATAAAACGCTACAGGCCATCTAACACAATTGATATTGACACGGTTGGTAGACCTGGACAGAATTTCCCTCTTACATGCTTAGAGCATTTGAAGCATAATGTGGAGGCACAAGATATAAAACATCGGCAATAAATAGGGCCTGCAGAAATATTTCTTACTCAAAACGCTCTGTCTCTGTGGTGAGAGAGCAAGCTTAACAGTAAGAGCCCTAAGATGAAAAGTAGAATCTCTGCCAAAGAAGAAAGCTGATGAAAAAGAAAAATATATCACGCCCACATGTTGGGCTGCTTGATACAAACCTGAAGCTTTATGAATTCCTGTGTTTATGTGGTTTAAATAACCAGCAGTTCATGCTAAGCAACAGGGGATGGAGTGTTTCATTACTAACATGTTTTGACCCATGGATTCTCTAAAACTGGGTACTAACTGGTTTTGATATTTTATTTATTTATTTATTTATTTATTGGATTTGTTTGCCGCCCCTGTCCGCAGACTTTATATACACAGATGTAAGCAGTTATAAATCCTTATGACAGCAATTCTTCTGATGATAGAGGGCTGCTGACATCATCTCCTTTTGCTCTTCCTCCTCCTCCTCCCCCCCCTTAGCATCTACTGCTCTACTCCAGAGCTCTTAATGCCCTTTTGCGACTAGTAGAAACATAGAAACATAGAAGACTGGTGGCAGAAAAGGACCTCATGGTCCATCTAGTCTGCCCTTATACTATTTTCTGTATTTTATCTTAGGATGGATATATGTTTATCCCAGGCATGTTTAAATTCAGTTACTGTGGATTTGCCAACCACGTCTGCTGGAAGTTTGTTCCAAGGATCTACTACTCTTTCAGTAAAATAATATTTTCTCATGTTGCTTTTGATCTTTCCCCCAACTAACTTCAGATTGTGTCCCCTTGTTCTTGTGTTCACTTTCCTATTAAAAGCACTTCCCTCCTGGACCTTATTTAACCCTTTGACATATTTACATGTTTTAATCATGTTCCCCTTTTTCCTTCTGTCTTCCAGACTATACAGATTGAGTTCATTAAGTCTTTCCTGATACGTTTTATGCTTAAGACCTTCCACCATTCTTGTAGCACATCTTTGGACCCGTTCAATTTTGTCAATATCTTTTTGTAGGTGAGGTCTCCAGAACTGAACACAGTATTCCAAATGTGGTCTCACCAGCACTCTATATAGCAGGATCATAATCTCCCTCTTCCTGCTTGTTATACCTCTAGCTATGCAGTCAAGCATCCTACTTGCTTTCCCTACCGCCTGACTGCACTGTTCACCCATTTTGAGACTGTCAGAAATCACTACCCCTAAATCCTTTTCTTCTGAAATTTTTGCTAACACAGAACTGCCAATACAATACTCAGATTGAGGATTCCTTTTCCCCAAGTGCATTATTATATAGTAAGTATATTGCAGCGCTGACTGACCTTTTTTTGCAAATGAAGGTCAACCTGCTCTGCTTATCCGGTCTTGTAGACCACCAGGCACTAAATTATTGAATCTTTTGGGCTGAAGCTTTATGATCACCTTCTATATGCCTTGTGATTCTAACAGCAGTATGGCAACTTGTCACGTGTTAGCTGAGCAGTAGATCTTTTAAGTGTTTGTGACTAACAGATTGATAGGCTTAGGATATATTAATGGCAAGATCCACAGAGGGGCGTTCAGGTTAAATTGGTATACTTAAATTTTAATTATTATGAATGAACATAAGCAATCTTTTCTACTGCATAAATAATAAAAACAACAGCAAAAACTAGGATAGGAAGTAGATTTACTTTACTGAAACCCAGAAACATATAGGCCAAAATAATAACAATACAAAATCAACTGTATGCTTAATCAATAAAAACAATAGTCAGGTTATTATTATGCTCTTCATTAAGATCTAAACATTACAATTAAAAAGTTAAGGACTAGGGTGGTTTTCTTATACAAAGAGAAAAATGAAAGTAGCAAAATCTGATACCTGATCCTGCCTGGTGAAGCAGCAACAATAACTGAAGTAACTGAAGTTGCAACTGAATATCCATCCACATCATAACTTCAATCCAAACATGTCAGAAGGTAGTGGTGATGGGGAAGGGTTAAGACCTCTGTTCTTTACAGTTGATGAATATATCATCTCCCAATATTATAAAAGGAAGCTGCTGCTTGTCTCATCAATCCTCCCTCTGAATCATCTTCCTCATATCTTTTGAGGTAACCCTTCCATTCTTATATGTGTATATAGTTTCAGAGATTTTTGTATTACTATACTTATTTGAATGTTTCACAGTCATTAAACTTTAGACCCTTTATAATATTGAAATCATAAGTACAGTGGTAGCGCTACTTAAGAGCGCCTCTACTTAAGAACTTTTCTAGATAAGAACCAGGTGTTCAAGATTTTTTTGGCTCTTCTTAAGAACCATTTTCTACTTAAAAACCCGAGCCCAGAAAAAATTTCCAGGAAATTTGAGAGTGACACGAAGGCCCGACCAGTTTCCTGCCATTCCCCCATTAATCCCAGCCATCTTGGGCTTTCCTGGGCTGCCAGAGGAGCCTTTTGGTGGCCCTAAAGGAGGCTTTGGCAGTCCAGAGTGAAGAAAACATTTTCCTTTCTCTGGGTGCTTGGAGAGGGAATAAACCTCTGCCAGCGCCCAGAGAAAAGAAATTCTCCCTTCGCTCTGGGCAGCCCAGAGCGAACAGAGCATTTTCCTTTCTCTGGGCACTTGAATAGGGAATAAACCACTTCACTGTGGTGACTCCCTCATGCTGCTTTCCACACACCCAGTGGGAGGTTGCCTCCCAGAGCATCTGGTCATGGAAAGGCAAAAGGAGGTGCTTCACTCCAGGTGAATCAACTCAGCTTCAGCCAAACTGAGGAGTCACCACAGTGAAGGAAAGGCGCTGGCTACAAAGTGAGCGAGCAAGAGAAGAGGGGAGCCCTTTATCATGGGAAGGAAGAGGAAGCCATTAGCAGCAGAAGAAGAAAAAGAAGCAGCAGCAGCCGCCTTTTGATCAAACGAGAGGGAGGTTCCCCCCTATTGCCCGCCTGGATTTCTCTCTCTGGCGCAGTGTAAGGGAGGCAGCCTCGTGCCGGCTGTATTGGAGGCATATGCTCCTCCTTGCCACCTTAGAGTCCCTCTTTTTTTTTAAGCCTTAAAGTTTTGGATTTTTTTGATTCCCCTCACCTCACCTTCTTCCTTCGGCAGCAACTGTCCTCCTCCTCTCCTTCCTCCTTCTACTCCCACCCAAATTCCAAGCTTTTATTTCTTTCCTAATGGGAAATAAATAAATAATAAGAAGTAAATAATAAGTAAATAAGTAAAAGTAAATAAGAAGTAAATAATGCACCCATTATTTACTTTTACATTGATTCCTATGGAAAAAATTGCTTCTACTTACAAACTTTTCTACTTAAGAACCTGGTCACAGAATGAATTAAGTTCTTAAGTAGAGGTACCACTGTATATAGCACTTATAGTAAAGCAAACAATAAAAGATTACTAATAAAGGAGAATATTGCAGTTCAGAGTTGAAATGGGGGGTTCTTGGTGTCCTCTGAGAATTGTTTTCTTGCAGAGGTTTCATTACTCAACCTAGGTAACATTATGAGTGCTCACAGATTATGTTACCTAGTTTGAATAATGAAATGTCTGTAAGAAAACAACAAAGCTCAGAGAAAACCAGAGTCACCTCAATAAAGTATACCAGGAGAGAGACAGAGATAGTTGTAGAAAAGTTGGAATGTGACTGAGTTCTGTTCTGCAGAATTTTTGAAGCCGAGTCTTTTACCTATGTATTTATAGTGCAAAGCATGATTTCTTACCACCTTGCTACTTTGAATAAATCTGTTTTATATTACAACTGCACAAAACTATGCTTCTTGAACCTAAACGTAAAATAGCATGCCATACTGCCATGAAGAAACACTGACATAAATTTTCTCTTGCAGGATATTTTTATTTTTGGAGTCCGTTGTTTATCATTTTAGGAACCTTCACTGGGGAGCATATTATTTACTAGTCTTTGTGTAAGTGTACATTTTAATGGCTATTACTCAGCCATCACTATATGGTATTTCATTTTGTAAGAGAGGTACATTTCTTTTGCCTCGTTGCACAAACCATTGTAGGAAATCACACTAAGAAAGCATGTCCATCACTGGCTCTCATCAATTTTCTCCTGTCTTTTTACTCAAACTTTCCTGTATCTTAGCCAATTCTGCAAAAAGAGGGAAAGGGGATGAAAATGAAGGAACAATGAAATTCAATAAGACTCAGCAAGAACCTCACTCCATATTACAACAAGGTAACCCTGCTGCATAGATCGCACAGCAAGTAGCTGGATATTGTCTTGTGTTTCGAGATCACAAAGCCAATTCTATGAGAATGATTTGTAAAATCATCTCTGGCCTTATGCTGCTTAGCAATAACACATCTTTCATAGGAAAGCTAATGATGTGGAAAAGTTACCGTGTTGTTTTAACAAGATTAACATGCCGCAAATGTCTGATCATTCTTAGTTGTTTTAAAGAAGGAGAAAATGTTTTCCATAAATTTGCAGAATGAGATATGAAACAAATCCCAGAGGGTATACTCATTGGTATGGAATAGATGGCTCTCCCTTTCACACAGCATCAAACTGCAGTGCATTATTCACAACCTGCGAAATACCACATTGCTGTTTCAGAGGACTATTACAATTCCTTTGCTTTGCAGTAATAGAGTAAAGGAGCCTAAACAGATCTGGGGGGAATCTGTTTCATTAACATTAACAATTCAAAGAAATTTGTGGCATATTCAGTATAGGTCAATGATGGCGAAACGTTTTGGGCAAGAGTGCCCAATGCAGAATGTGCATGATGTGGGTGCATTCATGTCTGGTGCATTCATGTCTGTTTTGTGGTTGTTTATAGCCATTTTCTAGCAGTTTTCAGGCTGTTTTGGGGCAATACATCATATGATGGAATTGTGACATTGCAAGTTTGACACCCATGGTCTGTGGGAACCTCTTAAACAAAATGTGCATTTCATTCATTGCAGCTATAAATCTGCAATTGTGTGATCCTGGAAGAGCCTTAAAGAGCTGCAAGTAGGAGCTACTTGCAAACACTGGCTATGAGTTCATCATGTAACTCTTTTCCTTCTGTGGCCAAAACCAAGTACATCCAGACTAATGGTTTGGTTGACAGCAATAATCAAATCACTTTGTTTGGCCACCTTATCATTTGTAAAACTTCCAAGTCAAATGCGATCGAGCTACAATCCAGAACAGCTGCAAAACTCTGTAAAGAAAATAATCCAGAGAACTAGGGGTGACATGATAACAGTATTCTAGTATTTCAGTACCCTGTTTTCCCCAGAATAAGACATCCCCTGATAATAAGCCAATTGGCCTTTTGAGTGCATGTCAATAAGGCCAAGCACTTATTTCAGGGTTCCAAAAAATGTAAGACAGGATCTTATTTTGGGGAAAACACGGTACTTGTTGGTACAAGGGTACATGCTACAAGGGAGCACAATCTGAGGTTAGTTGGGGGAAATATTAGAAGTAACGTGAGAAAATATTATTTTAGGTTTAGGTTTAGGTTTATTGGATTTATATGCCGCCCCTCTCCGCAAACTCGGGGCGGCTCACAACAATAATAAAAAAACAGTACAGTACATAATACCAAATCCAATGCCCACCCATCTAGTTACAATTTAAATTAATAATCTCCTAAAAACAGTATATATAAAAAACAGGCACACAGTCAATCAATCAACAAAACAACATGGGCAAGGGGGAGGTGTTTTAGTTCCCCCATGCCTGACGGCAAAGGTGGGTCTTAAGGAGTTTACGAAAGGCAGGGAGGGTGGGGGCAATCCTAATCTCAGGGGGGAGCTGGTTCCAGAGAGTCGGGGCCCCCACAGAGAAGGCTCTTCCCCTGGGTCCCGCCAGATGACATTGTTTAGTCGACGGGACCCGGAGAAGGCCAACTCTGTGGGACCTAACCGGTCGCTGGGATTCGTGCGGCAGGAGGCGGTCCCGAAGATATTCTGGTCCGGTGCCATGAAGGGCTTTATAGGTCAAAACCAACACTTTGAATTGTGACCGGAAACTGATCGGCAGCCAATGCAGACTGCGGAATGTTGGAGTGATATGGGCATACTTGGAGAAGCCCATAATTGCTCTCGCAGCTGCATTCTGCACGATCTGAAGTTTCCAAACACTTTTCAAAGGTAGCCCCATGTAGAGAGCGTTACAGTAGTCAAGCCTCGAGGTGATGAGGGCATGAGCGACTGTGAGCAATGACTCCCGGTCCAAATAAGGCCGCAACTGGCGCACCAGGCGAACCTGGGCAAACGCCCCCCTCGCCACAGCTGAAAGGTGTTTTTCTAATGTGAGCTGTGGATTGAGGAGGACGCCCAAGTTGCAGACCCTCTCTGAGGGGGTCAATAATTCCCCCCCCCAGGGTAATGGACGGACAGATAGAATTGTCCTTGGGAGGCAAAACCCACAGCCACTCCGTCTTGTCTGGGTTGAGTTTGAGTTTGTTGACACCCATCCAGGCCCCAACAGCCTCCAGGCACCGGCACATCACTTCCACTGCTTCGTTGACTGGACATGGGGTGGAGATGTACAACTGGGTATCATCGGCATATTGATGATACCTCACCCCATGCCCTTGGATGATCTCACCCAGCGGTTTCATGTAGATATTAAATAGCAGGGGGGAGAGGACCGACCCCTGAGGCACCCCACAAGGGAGAAACCTCGGGGTCGACCTCTGACCCCCCACTAACACCGACTGCGACCGACCGGAGAGGTAGGAGGAGAACCACTGAAGAACAGTGCCTCCCACTCCCAACCCCTCCAGCCGGCGCAGAAGGATACCATGGTCGATGGTATCAAAAGCCGCTCAGAGGTCAAGGAGCACCAGAACAGAGGACAGGCCCCTGTCCTGGGCCCGCCAGAGATCATCCATCAATGCGACCAAAGCAGTTTCCATGCTGTAGCCGGGCCTGAATCCAGACTGCTGGGGACCTAGATAATTGGCTTCATCCAAGGACCGCTGGAGTTGAAGTGCCACCACCTTCTTGACAACCTTCCCCATGAAGGGAAGGTTGGAGACTGGACGGTAGTTATTAAGCACGGCTGGGTCCAGGGAAGGCTTCTTGAGGAGGGGGCGCACAACCACCTCCTTATAAAGGGGCGGAAAGGACCCCCTCCCCAAGGAGGCATTGACAATCTCCTGGAGGCAGCTCCGTGTCACCCCTCGACTGGCCGAAACCAGCCAAGAGGGACACGGATCCAGTAAACAGGTGGCAGAACTCACAGCTCCATGGCCTTGTCCACTTCATCAGGTGTCACCAAGTCAAACTCCTCCCAGACAGATGGACAAAGACGTTTAGCCCCAGTCACCTCGACTGACTCATTGTCAGTCGACTCTGTTTCACAATTGGAGTCGAGGTCCGCTCGGATCCGGGCGATTTTATCAGCGAAAAACGTGTTAAAATCCTCGGCACTACTCTGCAAGGGCTCCCCAACTCCCCTCTGATTAAGAAGGGAGCGGGTTACCCTAAACAGAGTGGCCGGGCGGGATTCCGCTGATGCAATCAAGGCGGCATGATACGCGCATCTTGCCGCCTTGAGCGCCACTTTGTAAGTCTTAATATGAGCTCTTACAAGTGTTCGATCGGATTCGGACTTACTCTTCCTCCATCGCTTCTCCAGACGTCTCTTCTGGCGCTTCAACACCCGGAGCTCCTCTTTGAACCATGGAGCTCTACGCTCGGCGGTTCCTCTGGACTGGCACAGGAGTTCATGGCCACCATGACAGCCATGGACCTGACTCAAGTAGTTCAGGATCCGACTCACGAGGGTGGGCACGCACCCGATATGATATTCCTCTCTGAGCAACTGAGTAATGATCTGAGATTAAGGGGCTTAGAAGTGTTGCCTTTGTCATGGTCAGATCATTTCCTACTGCGGCTTAACTTCCTGGCTCCAATCCTTCCCCGCAGGGAGGCGGAACCTATTAGGAGGTTCCGCCCCAGACGCCTGATGGATCCAGAAGGCTTCCAGATGGCGCTTGGGGTTATTCCAGATACACTTGTCCACAGTTCGGCAGAGTCTCTTGCTGAGGCCTGGAACAAGGCTGCAGGGGAGGCTCTTGACCGGATTGCGCCGTTGCGACCTCTCCGCGGCACTAGAGTAGTAGATGCTTGGAACAAACTTCCAGCAGATGTGGTTGGTAAATCCACAGTGACTGAATTTAAACATGCCTGGGATAAACATATATCCATCCTAAGATAAAATACAAGAAATAGTTTAAGGGCAGACTAGATGGACCATGAGGTCTTTTTCTGCCGTCAGTCTTCTATGTTTCTTCTTTATGTTACAAAGAAGAGAGGCACCAGAAGACAAGGCAAGAAACAATGAATGGAAACTAATGGAAGGGAGAAGCAACCTGGAATTAAAGAGAAACTTCCTAATGGTGAAGACAATTAACCAGGGGAATAGCTTGCCTCAAAAGTTGTAGATGCTTCATCACTGGTGGCCTCCTACCGGTATGCCTAATTTTGCACAGCTCCAGGGTTCTGGCGCACGAGGTGCATTCAAGCAAAATTTTGCAACCTGCACCTCTGCAGTTAGCAAAATCTCGCACGGAGATGCACATGTATGCATGTTTCGTCAAGGTTTTTTTGCATGAAAGCATGTGCAGGAGAGCATGGGGGAGAGCTTTCTCCGTGACTGCTCTGACTTTATGGAATCAATTACCCACCCACCGCCATCTCTGTACTGCTCTCACCCTGCTATCTTTCTGAAAGGCTGTGAAGACCTGGCTTTGCCAGCAGGCCTGGGGGCTGTGAACGTCCTATTTTGCAACTGTTTCTGAATATATGTGAGTTTAGGGTTTATTATGGATTTTTACTGTTCTTAATACTAACTATTTGACTTGTTTATTGTATGTACTATTTATTGTTGTAAGCCACCCTGAGTCCCATTGCGATTGGGTGGCACAGAATTAAATAGAATAGAATAGAATAGAATAGAATAGAATAGAATAGAATAGAATAAAATAAAATAAAATAAAATAAAATAAAATAAAATAAAATAAAATAAAATAAAATAAAATAAAATAAAATAAAATAAAATAAAATAAAATAAAATAAAATAAAATAAAATAAAATAAAATAAAATAAAATAAAATAAAATAAAATAAAATAAAATAAAATAAAATAAAATAAAATAAAATAAAATAAAATAAAATAAAATAAAATAAAATAAAATAAAATAAAAAGTTAAGTTAAGTTAAGTTAAGTTAAGTTAAGTTAAGTTAAGTTAAGTTAAATTAAATTAAATTAAATTAAATTAAATTAAATTAAATTAAATTAAATTAAATTAAATTAAATTAAATTAAATTAAATTAAATTAAATTAAATTAAATTAAATTAAATTAAATTAAATTAAATTAAATTAAATTAAATTAAATTAAATTAAATTAAATTAAATTAAATTAAATTAAATTAAATTAAATTAAATTAAATTAAATTAAATTAAATTAAATTAAATTAAATTAAATTAAATTAAATTAAATTAAATTAATTAAATTAAATTAAATTAAATTAAATTAAATTTTAAGATAATTATTTCTCAACTGGGGTTGCAGGCTAATTGCTGTTTGTATATATTTCTAATATGTATAAACTTCCTTAGGAGGATTTCTGCAATAAAATAATAAAATAAGAGGAGGAGGAAGAGGAGGAAGAGGAAGCATATATCTCAGTGAGAAATGGATTTTACTGACGAAAGCACAGTGCAAGCAACTTTAAAGTAATCTCTCTATTTCTGTCATGATATCAGTCACAATCCTTTTTCCACCTTGCATTCCTATTTCTTCATATTGATATCTATAGCTAAATATTTCAGAAACATTACATGGTAACAACTAGTTTATCTCGTTTTGCATGTTTTTCTAAGTCTGAAAAGGATGCATTTGATGAGGTCACGGGCAGTGAACAGACTTAAACATTTTGTCACGGTCTTGCAAACTTTATGTTGCATTTTTCCAACCTAACTGCTATAGTGGGCTACAAGAAAAAAATAGCACAGATATAGAAATGCTATAAAATGATTATTTGTATTGTAAATGAGCATTCATCTTTTTATGCTGTTCAAACTCAGGAGGAGAAAGCCTGCCTAAACTCACCAATTTCAATGACTTTATTATGATTCTCCTTTTTTTCTTGAGCCTGGTGTGCAGTCTTAACATGAAAAATTTCAGGTTACAAATTAAATCATATTTTCCTGTGAACAGATTTTTTTTAAAAAAGCTTCCCTTGGTGAAATAAGCAGCTATAACTCAAAGACACAGGCAGAACAATGAAGTTGAATAATAAGGTCCTGCTTTTTTTTTTTTAACGAAGCAACTGGAATGACATTTTAAAACAGAATAAGGAGACATTCATCCAGTAAACCTCCAATTAAATTTCGAAAAACTGAGGACCCAGGAGAGGGAACAAAACTTAAAAGGAGAAGATAAGAATTTCAATTAAACTTTAAAGGTTTTTAAGGTGACATTTGCTATCTGGCCTGGAGCTTTTGTGACACAGGCAACCAAAAACTAAAATAGAGTGACAGAAGAAAGAATAGCTAATTGAGCCTTTTTAAAAGCTTTAACAATAAATCTAGAGTTTATGAAGGTGAAGATCTAATAACTAATAATATGGGATACTTCTGCTCAGCATACTCTCATGCAGTCCTGGAATTTTGAAAGTTTTGTTTCAGAACAGAGCACTGAAAAGATATGCAAATATTACTGCAGTATTCATAAACCATTTCTAATAATGGAATCGATACAATTAAAGAAACACATGATGATCTTCTATTTTGAATGAAACAAATTTTGTCTCTAATTATCTGCTTCCAAATTGGCAATAAAAAATACAATGCATAGCCTTATACCTAGAAATAACTAGATAACACTGAATGCATCTGTAAAGGGGTGCATATATTTCTTCAATAAAAGCGAATCTGAGAGTGAAAATTATTAAGCCTCTCTAAAGAAATTGAAGTAAAAATTGTATACCATTATTTCTAACTCAGACCAATATATTCAATTCTTAAAATGAAAAATAGCAACAAGTAAAACTATTAGTCAGAACCATAGACATTTAACTCTGGATTTGTAATTTTACTTGTGAGATCAAATTATTCCAATATTTTCAGTATAGGAGGACAGGCTCTTTATTGCCTGATGAGTACTTCTAACTATCCATACTAGGAATGTATGGATAGCTAGGAATAGCACTAGCACTAGCACTTAGACTTATATACCACTTTACGGTCCTTTTTAAACAGTTTACAGAGTCAGCCCATCCCCCCCCCCCCCAACAATTTGGGTCCTCATTTTAACTACCTTGGAAGGATGAAAGGCTGAGCTTGGTGAGATTTGAACTGCCAAATTGTAGTCAGCAATTTGTACTGCACTCTAACTACTGTGCCACCGCAGCTCAGAACAAAAACAATATTGCCATTTTTTTTAAAGGTAAGTATTTCTGCTAAAATTGCTAAAATGCCATTAAAATAGTCTATTTTTGTTCATACATTTACTGCAGTTTATTTTATTCTGGAAGGGGGAAAGACAAGTTTATTTATTTCCTGTTTTAAGAGTTTCAAAATTAATGTGTAGAGTAGAACATAATTACCTTTCTGTTTTCTTATTTATCTGATTTTTTTATGCAGGTCCCTGCTCAAAGACAATGAACAAAAATGAATAGATAAAAAGAAATTGCTAGCAGTGATATGTATTATTAAAAAATAAGATTTCATACAAAAACATATAAATTATCATTGTTAATGTTTTCACATTTTAAGACATTTGAAAATGGATGTAGAAATAAATAAAATAAATGGAGACTTCAAAAGAAAATTCCAGAGATTGTAAATAATAAAAGACATTAGTTCATTCTTCATGTTTATTAGTGAGACAACCAAAATCCTTCCTAGAAAACTCTACCATTCTGATATATTTAATCTAATATTTGACAGTAGACTCTATGCAGTGGAGTTTTTCCATGATTCCAATTTATTTCCAAATTACAGCTTTGTTTCTGACAGCTTTAGGTCTCTGAATTCAATTATTATGTCCCCTTTCTCTGTATTTCAGGACTGCTTTTATGAAATGCTGAGGGGAAAAATATTACCCCAAAACCTTTGTCATGCCTCAAGATCTTCTGTTTAATAGTATGTAGAAGAACCGATAGACACCTCAGGTATGCATGAAATAAAAATAATGCTGAGTGAAAGAATATTATGAAGGGATATGGGAATATATAGTAACTCCAGTATTGAAAAAAAGATCCACATTAACCCATGGGATTACATACTGCTATTTACTCTGATTGCATTTTAAGTTGCATGAACTTAAAATTGGTTGGTTTTGCTCAATTTGCTAAGCAATAAACCATAAATCACCATTGCAGGGAAGTGGAACAATATTATCTCCGATAATATTTCCCTGTCATTCCATTCCCCCCCCCCAACAGTACAGTGGGTTGCTCTCGGTTCGGCCTGGTTCAGCAAATTGGTAGCAACGGTGATGGGAGGCTGTACCCACCTGCCCAGGACACTTCTGCTCATGTGCAGAAGCTTCTACATATGCATACACATGCACCGGTAGCAACAGGATTTAGAACTCACTATTGGCCCACTTGTATATACACTCATACATTTAATATTTTTCCTGTATCCTTCCATCTACATTTTATTTACACTTTCCTTTTCCCTTTTTCATTTCTGTGAAGATAGAGGCCATGTAGAGCAACAGCCAACATATTTACTATTGTCTGGAACAGACCCCTAGGTGAATTTTCATCCTTCAGTTTCAGAACACCTCACTGTTAGTATGGGTTTCAATCTATCTCATCACCAGCATAAGCATGTACAGGAACTCTGGTTCCTGTTACATAAATGAGGTGTGGCAGCGCCTAAGGAGGATATAATTATTAGATTTGTTCTTACATTGTCTTTGTTATTGTTGTAAGCCGCCCCGAGTCTACAGAGAGTGGCAGCATACAAATCTAATAAATAAATAAATAGATAAATAGATAAATAGATAGATAAATAGATAAATAAATAGATAAATAAATAGATAAATAAATAAATAGATAAATAAATAGATAAATAAATAGATAAATAAATAGATAAATAGATAAATAGATAAATAGATAGATAAATAGATAAATAGATAAATAATAGATAAATAGATAAATAGATAAATAGATAAATAGATAAATAGATAAATAGATAAATAGATAGATAAATAGATAAATAGATAAATAGATAAATAGATAAGCAAGCAAGCAAACAAACAAACAAAAACAAACAAACAAACAAACAAACAAACAAACAAATAAATAAATAAATAAATAAATAAATAAATAAATAAAAATGAAGCTGGTGGAGGAGGTGGGGAAACACTGTCCCTGGTATCCGGAGAGCGGGACACTCCATTTATGGGATTGTATCAAGATAGGGCATACTTTACATCTTGAACCCCAGTATAGATATTACATCAATGGTATCAATGCCGTCAAGCAGTAACATTTGGTTCTGAAGCTTCGGTAGGACAACAATTAACTATCACCCCCTCACCTGATTACCATCAAATAAAAATTGTCACCCTGAAATAATGATAATAATGTTCCTCGGGTAATGTGCATAAATGTTCGAAGCTTGAGCAACAAGCTCTGTGAGTTAATGGCCATAATATCTAGAGATAATTTGGATCTGGTTGCCATAACTGAGACATGGTTTAAGGACTTCAATGAATGGGAAATATCCATACCGGGATATACATTGTATGGGAAGGATAGAGTAGAGAGAAGGGGAGGTGGAGTAGCCATTTATGTTAAGGAAAGTCTAAAAGCAACACTAATTCAAAATACATGTAAAGAGCTGGGGACTCTCTGGGTTTGCATGCAAACTAAAGAGGGTTCTGTCATTAGATTTTGGGTGATCTATAGGCACTCAGGGCAATCTGAGGATTATGAAAACAAGATGGTGGATGAAATTGATCAAATGGCAGTAAAGGGAAATATTGTGATTATGGGTGATTTCAACATGTCTGATGTTAACTGGAATATCCCTAATGCCCTTATATGCAAAAGTAAGAATATAGTAGAGGCCCTTACGGGAGCAGCTCTGGCACAGCTAGTTAAGACACCAACTAGGGGGGAGAATATTCTAGACTTAGTTTTTATGAATGGGAACCAGGATTCAGAGGTTAAGGTGGGAGAAAATTTAGGTTGCAGTGACCACCTATGTTTGTGGTTTGATGTAAAAACTAATTGTGAACAATCCTACAATACAACCAAAGTATTGGATTTCAAAAAAACAAATTTCAATAAAATGTGGGAAAATTTAAATAATGAATTAAAGGGCAGGGATAAAACGGCAGGAGAAAGTGCCCAGTGGACTGTATTAAAAAGGCCATCTTAAAAGCCTTAAAAGCCTGTATATAAGGCAAACAACTAAAGGTAAAAGGAAGAAGAAACCACTATAGTTTAGTAATGATGTAAGGGCTATAGTCAATGAAAAAAAAGTCTGCGTATAAGAGGTATAAAGAGTCTGGAAGTATAGCTGACAAAGAGTTGTATAAAATGAGACAGAAGGAGGCAAAACAGATAATATATGCTGCTAAAGCCTCAAAAGAGGAAGAAATTGCAAAATCTGTGAAGAAGGGGGATAAAACCTTTTTCAGATATATTAGTGATAGGAAGAAGAAAAACTGCAGCATCACAAAGCTTAGTACTGGAGATAATACAAACATTGATAGGAATAAGGAGGTTGCTGACTATTTGAATAGCTACTTCTGTACAGTTTTCTCAGAAGGCAGCTTACAATATAATACTATGGGTGGATATAGCATTGCTTCCAACTGTAGGGATTCAGCTCCAGTGATCTCAGAGGCCGATGCCTTAGAAGAACTTGAACGATTAAAGAAAAATAAGGCAATGGGTCCAGATGGCATCCACCCCAGAGTTCTTAAAGAACTCAGATATGTGATTGCTACCCCCCTGACTGATTTGTTTAACCAATACCTTTTAACAGGAGATGTTCCTGATGATTGGAGAATGGCCAGTGTTGTGCCTATCCACAAGAAGGGCAGTAGAGAAGAAGCTAGTTAGCTTGACATCAGTTATAGTTAAAATGATGGAGACTCTACTCAAAAAGAAGATAAATCAGCACCTAAAAACCAATAACTTATTGGATCCAAACCAGCATGGCTTTGCTTAGGGCAAATCATGTCAGACTAATCTCATTGATTTCTTTGACTATGTCACAAAGGTGTTGGATGAAGGTGGTGCCATGGGTATTGCCTATCTGGACTTCAGCAAAGCCTTTGATACAGTTCCTCATAAAAAGCTGATAGATAAATTAGTGAAGATTGGACTTAATCCCTGGATAGTTCAGTGGATTTGCACCTGGCTGAACCGTAGATATCAGAGGGTTGTTGTTAATGGCGAGTATTCTGAGCAGAGCCTGGTTACAAGTGGTGTGCCACAAGGGTCTGTTCTGGGTCATATTCTTTTTAATATCTTTGTGAGTGACATAAGGGAAGGTTTGGTAGGGAAGGTTTGCCTATTTGCCGATGACTCTAAAGTGTGCAATAGGGTTGATATTCCTGGAGGCGTCTGTAATATGGCAAATGATTTAGCTTTACTGCAATGGAAACTGCAGTTTAATGTTTCCAAATCTAAAATAACGCACTTGGGCAAAAGGAATCCTCAATCTGAGTATTGTATTGGCAGTTCTGTGTTAGCAAAACCTTCAGAAGAGAAGGATTTAGGGGTAGTGATTTCTGACAGTCTCAAAATGGGTGAACAGTGCAGTCAGGTGGTAGGGAAAGCAAGTAGAATGCTTGGCTGCATAGCTAGAGTTATAACAAGCAGGAAGAGGGAGATTGTGATCCCGCTGTATAGAGCGCTGGTGAGATTACATTTGGAATACTGTGTCCAGTTCTGGAGACCTCACCTACAAAAAGATATTGATAAAATTGAATGGGTTCAAAGACGGGCTACAAAAATGGTGGGATGTCTTAAGGAAAGACTTAATAAACTCAATCTGTATAGTTTGGAAGACAGAAGGGAAAGGGGGGACATGGTCGAAACATTTAAATATGTTAAAGGGTTAAATAAGGTTCAGGAGAGAAGTGTTTTTAATAGGAAACTGGTCACAAGAATAAGGGGTCACAATCTGAGGTTAGTTGGGGGAAAGATTAGAGGTAATATGAGAAAATATTATTTTACTGAAAGAGTAGTAGATAGTTGGAACAAACTTCCAGCAGATGTGGTTGGTGAATTTAAACATGCCTGGGATAAACATATATACATCCTAAGATAAAATACAGCAAATAGTATAAGGGCAGACTAGATGGATCATGAGGTCTTTTTCTGCTGTCAATCTTCTATGTTTATATGAAATTGGACCTTCAGCTCCTCCTGGAGAGGCTAATTCCTTTGCTTCCCCATGGCCATTGTACATCCCCATAAGGCAAATATTAGACGAACAATTAGACAAAGGGAGGATAATATAGACAAAATTACCAATATGCTTTCTGTTTGTCCAGGGCATACCATGGTACAAGTAGATCAGAATAGAGGTGAAATAGTGGAATATTGCCATTTGTCATATGCAATTTTAACAAAACTTAGAAAAGGAATTAGAGACATGAGTTTGGGAAGTACCTATGTGCAGAGAATGCTGGAAGCCACTATGAGAAATCATACCTTATTACCTGAAAACCAAAAAACTCATTTTTGCATGTTGCTTACTCCAGCACAATATGTAGTTTGGGACAATGAATTTAAACACGAATGTGCTGTGCATGCCCTTCATTTGGGGGGGGGGGGGTTTAATTCCTGATCAATTTTATGGGTCTGGCCTGTTTGCTTTAGTTGATGCCCAGATTTTTCTACTGGCTGCCATTTTACAGGTTTCTTCTGAATGTGCCTATTGGGCATTTGGAAAAGTGCCTGTTTCTGCCAAGCCTCATCAAGCTTTCTCAAATATCAGGCAGAGGGCTGCTGAGCCATATCCTGATTTTATTAACAGACTACAGAATGCATTACGGTGACAGATAGATAATCCTGAAGGTCAGATGGATTTGGTGAAGAGGCTGGCAAAAGGCAACACTACTTCTGAATGGCAGAGGGCAATGTGTGTGTTAGTATATTGGGGTTCCTTTTAAATTTTTAAATATTTAAATTTATTTGGATTTGTTACGATTTGTTGTGTCTTGTTGTGAGCCGCCCCAAGTCTGCGGAGAGGGGCGGCATACAAATCTAAATAATAAATAAATAATAAATAAATAAATAAATAAATTATTTGTCTGGGGGGAAATCCTGATTTAGCATATATAATTAAAGCATGTCCTACCAGACCTATTTATTGGTGGTTTCTTTATCAAAAGGCAGCAAGCCTTAGGGAAAGTGTTATGACTGTGCCAAACCCAATCATTTTAAAAGGGAATGTAGAAATCCAGGGGGGCATGTCTGCAGCATCTCACTCCTTTTTTCATCAAGGATCGAAACCAAAAGCAAAATGTCCAGTGTCAGAAGGCTTAACATTGGGTAAGTGATTGTAGGTCAGGTCCGGGCCAGTCTTTGGCCCTAATCCAAACAGAAACAATAGAAAATACTCCTGCGGCTACAAGAGGTAGTAGTATTGATTTGATACTGCAGGAGGCAGTGAATTTTAAATTCCCTGGGGAGGTTAAAATAGTTACATCCCAATTATCAGGCCCCCTACCACAAAATTATATAGGACTTGGCCTTCCACGGTCAAGTATGGGTTAAAAAAGATATTTTTGTTATTCTCAGTGTGATAGATTTGGACTATATTAGGTTCAATCTGCCCCAAAATTTGCCCATTTTTACTAGTCCTGCTCAACTCCTGCATTTGCCATATTTTGTCCCAGCAGAGAGAGAGACAAAAAAGAGAGGAGAAATAGGCTTTGATTCCACTAACCCGGCCACTTCCGTCATAGCTGCCATCACTACCCCAATCACATTTCAACAGCTCCGTCAGATCATTGTACTATAGGGTGTTGTGGTTAGCTTTGGCCCAGCTCCTGCCCCAAGGACTGTGGATGTGGGGGAGACATCCGCATGCCGCCTGTTTTGCTCCTGGTGGAATCTGCTGATGAAGGCTCCTCTCACCAAGAAGACATGAGTGACAGGGAGGAGGAGAGTGGGGCAGACAGCTCAGAAGGAGATCAATTATCTAGCTCCTCCTTGGATTCGGAACAAGAGTTAATGATACAGCCACGCCTGTGGAGAGCAATGCATAGGCAGCAACAACTGAGAGATTATTATCACAGAAAATGAGGCCACCTGCGGTTGGGTGGGGCTGTGGTAATTAGTGAGGCTGCTATAAATAGCAGCCTGTGGGTTTGGCCATTGTGGAGGATTATCTGATCGTTGTGTTTCATGACTGCTTTACTGACTTTGACTTTTTGTGTGCTGATTTTTCCCTGCTTTGAAACTAAACCAGAGCAAAGTGTGTTTCACTTTGTGAAAGAAGAAGGACTGTGAATTGCCTCACAGCTGCAAGCTAACTATCACAGAACTGATAAGGGACTTGTACAAATTACCAGTTTGTTTGGAGAAGAGTGCTCTTTGCTATACAAAAAGAGTGCTTAGTTTATTTGAATTTTCGGTATAAAGAACATTGTTTTGAATTTTCAAACGTGTGTGTGTGTGTCTGAAATTTGTATCTGTGAATTTTCGGGAGGATTCTACCAGAGAGCTCGACAGAACATAGGGTAAGCCCTTTGAAGAAATTTTGGACACTGGAGCAGATGTTTCAGTGATCTCTGCCAAGAAGTGGCCTGAAGCCTGGGCAACTGAAAGATGTGCCAAATTCAATTCAAATGGCATCAGTAATAAAAAGACTGGTACAGATTTTTCTTTAGAGAATATATGAGCCATGGGTGTTATGTCATCATACCATTTCAGTTCAGATTTGTTGTTGAATGGACAGGATCGTAAAGAGCAATCAGCACTGATACTTTCTATAAAGGTATATATCATGCTTTTCTAACCATAAAAATATTTTCAGAGTAGACCTTCAGTTATTGTGGTAATGCATAATTAGTGAAATGTCATTGAAACCACATCTCTTGTTGCCTTATTTAGTTATTTTGGATCATTCCAATGACTTTTCTTCAGCTAATAGAATCTAAACTTAACCATTTTAAAAATCTGAAATATACTTCTTTGTTAGAACCCAGCATAAGGAGTCACACAAGCTTTGTTCATTTGAAACATAATTCTCTGAAGACATGAGATTAGCAATTAAGCTTTTAATCTGCTTTGAGATATTTGTCAAGTAAACTACTGGGGAAAAACTAGTTCTTTGCTATAGATAAATAACTTGGAAAAACAAAGAACCATGAATAAGCCCAACAGCCATATCTTCTGTTCTTGTTCTTCAGTGACTCTCCATTTAGAAGGGGTAAGCAGACAATAAAACCAAGTGCACCATCTAATATTTTTGTAATTCCTCCAATCAAAACCAGTGAAACTTTTTCAATTTCATTCCATTTGGAGACAAAACATCCACGCAAACCTAAAATAAACTAAAAACTGAAGGGGGAAAACAGGGAGTGGGTCATTCAAAATTTATGATTGCCTTCTTGAAGCTAGCATGTTCCACATGCATTGAAATCACAGCCTCAGCATACAGTCCATTTGACCGAATAACCATGTAAATGTCTTCAGACAGTGGTGGCTTCCTCAGCTAAGAAGCAGAGATGAGTGCCCCTCCTGGACAGGAGAAACTTTTGTCTTTCCTTCATCTTTTAAGTAGAAAGTTGGAGAAGTTGTCCTAAAACACAAGCTATGAAAAGAGAAAACTAAAATGTTATATCTGGCAGACATTGACTAAGTTATCCTTCAAGCCTATTTTGTTTCAGTCAGTCGGTGTAGCCTAGATAAATTTACTGGGCTCTTGAAAGGGTTCTTGATGGGGACAGGGAAATGAAGGCCTCTAAACACTTCATCTATATAAATGCTAACTATGATAAATAACTGCTATTTATCTGATGGATTATTAAGAAGACATAATACTAAAAGAATCAATGACACCATCTTTTCCTTTGTCCACAGAAGATTTTCTATCTCTTTTCAATTTCATAATGTAGTACATTGATTCATCCAAGCCATTCATTATCACAAAAGAGTTAGAAAAATGAAGGGTTTGGCTATCAGTTGGTATGAAAACGAGAAACAAGACCTGAATGTCTAATACCATGGGTCTCCATTCTAGAGGCAGAAACCTTGCACTTGGTATAAATGACTTATATAAGCCTACAAAATGGCTCATTAATATCCAGTGGCCTAGTGTTAACTGCTTGGTCTGATGACAAGAATGAATGTGTCTGAGTTTATTAGTCATGGTGCTAACAATTTTTCAGTTTTAATACCTGCCTTTGAAAATCTCTTTGCAACTCAATCTAGCATAATGCAAAAAGTAACTAGTGATTAGAAGCAATAACAATAATAATACCCTTTGACTTAGGAGGTAAAAATGTAATCTTTCAGAAGACAGGAATTGTTCTTCAATAATAAACGAGTGCAGTTTAAAAAAAAAAATCCAGATATAACATGCAAGTTTTGCTTAAGTAGAGCCTATGAAATCTGGTGCAGGATGCTTCCCTAGTAAAGATGATTCACTATTCTCTAAGCATTGTGCATAAGAATACACTTTCAAGTAACCTGTTTCCATTCTGAATGAAAGAAGCAACCTATCTTGTTTCTGCATTTTGTAGTTCAAAATAAGAACATCTATGATAAAATTCCCTGGGAGATAATATAATTTGTTATGGATGATGTACTTACATTATGCTTTCAGTTGGGGATAATATTCCATATGTCTGACCTTATTTACTACCATAAATAAGACCCAGAACCCCGAAATAAGCACTTGCCCTTATTTGGGGAGGTCTTCTTATTTTGGGGAGCATGAAGCAAGATGGGGCTTGTTTTGCCATCTTACCTGATTTCCAGCTCTATCTCCCTACCCCAACAGAGAAAATGGTGAGGACTAGCTGCGCATGCATTTAAATATTTGCAAAGAGGATTTATTTTGGGGGGAGGGTTTAATATCAGGGATACCCAGAATTTGCTGAACAGATTTTTCTTCCACTACAGATGTAAGAACCAAGATACTTGTAGACTTCTAGTGTGTTGGATTCATTACACACTGCCCCTTCCAAACAAATAGCAACACTTTTCATTTGTGGAACATAGTGAAATCCAGTACAGGTTCCTGTTACAGGATCTAAGAGAAAATGATTCTAGTTAATTCTCATTTCCAGCACCCCCAACACATATTCACATTTCTTCCCCAGGAAAATTCCAAGTCCTCTAATACTTGAATCATCCTAATAGCTCCACTTGGAAATATTGATTATTATCAAAGTCATATCTTAGTGACCATATGGATAGACCTTCTCCAGAATGATTTATCCTTAACCTGGCTTCCTATTGGTACACCCACCATCACTGTAATTTAAAGCTCCACCTTATTAGAGATCATCATTCTCTTTCTCCAACCTTCACCACTATTAGACCATTGTCCAGAGAGTTAATATGTCAAAAATATGGTAATTTCAACTTGGTCATTTAAACCATCAGTGAAAACTTTACATTATTTCAAATCATCCCTTGGTTTACGTGTTTTGTTTTCTGGTTTGTTGGTTTGTTTTGGTTTTTTTGCTATCTTGGTTGTTTATTATTATTATTATTATTATTATTATTATTATTATTATTATTATTCACAAAAACTGTTATCCACAGCAAACGAGATTTATATGCTGGATTTTGTATCATAATATCACAAATTGAACACTTCCCAAGTGTCTAGGACTATGTGATGTATTTTCGTATGATGCACACAGAATCAAGTATGGAGGCTTTTTGCAACTGACAAATCATGATTTTGTCAATGCTTATTGTTTTCAAATGCTGGCTGAGGTCTTTTGGCACAGTACCCAGTGCGCCAATTACTACTGGATTTATGTACTGGTTTATGCCAAAATCCTTGTAATTCAATTTTAAGATCCTGATATTGGCTAAGTTTTCTCATCAATTCAACTGTCGCTTGGTATGGCGATATCAATGATCCACACTTTTTTCTTTTCCACAATTGTGAGATCTGGTGTATTGTGTTCCAAAACCCTGTCAGTTTAAATTTGAAAATCCCAAAGTATTTTGGTATGCTTCTTTTCAACTACTTTCTCAGATTTATGATTCTACCCGTTCTTTATCACTGGTAGGTGGTAGTTGTTACACAGGTTCCATTGAAGCATCTGGGCCACGTAGTTGTGCCTTTGTTTGCAGTCAATCTGTGTGATTTTCTTGCAGCCGCTGAGAATGTGATCAACTGTTTTATCAGCTTCCTTGAAAAGTTCTGCATTTTGGGTCATCTGATTATTATGATTATGATTGTGATTGTGATAGTGATTATGATTTACTATCATGGTATTTGTAAAAGTCTTTTCTAACACACACACAAAAATATCTATTATGTCTGTTATATGGAAGGAGAAACGTATTACTTTATTTCCAATAGGTAAAGCATGAGTCAAGTACCACATGTAACAAACAAGCCTAAATCTAATCCACTGAGTATTATACTTACTTAAGTACCGATCATTTTAATCCAATTTATATCCTTTTTGCATTTATTTTTTTGTGAATTTATGAAGGTGGTGAGCAAAGCTATTTTCAGACTCCAATTTTCATCTTATAATCGGTAAGCCTTTGTTTGAATGTAGTTAAAGAGATGCCTTCAACTTTTGTTTGTCAGTTTTTTGCTTTTATTCAAATATAAACAGTCTACTAAGGATGAAAGAAACCCCCCCCCACACACACACACACACGCTATATAAAGTTGGAGTAAGACCTTTTCATAAATATAGAAAGGAAGGTGAATTAGAATTACTGAATTGCCTTAATTCACTGATTGTATCTAATAACAGCAAGCGTTGTGCTAAAGTCAGTAGGAACAGTATTCCAGTACAAAGGAACAGAGAAAATAATTCCAATTGCTTTGGACTATTAAAGATACATTAAGGATGCAATTTTAAACACAGCTTAACCTTCTTTCATTTGACATTTATATGATTAAAGAGGGTAAGAAGCATGGAACTAATCCTTATTATGTCTTGGGCACATTCCATGGCTAGACCCCCTAGTGTTCATGTGTTAGGAAAATGCAAGTAAATGTTTGTAAATTAATTTCTACCTTTTGGATCCATAGCTTTTCTATAGATAATCATAGGCAGATCCACATTTTTGGTTTGCACTATCTCCAGTATGGATCATCATTATTTAATACAAGGATAAATGTAACAACTCCTGCATGCAAATGCATCTTTCACCTGTGCTGTTTTCTGTCATTTGACATCTTAAGTTCTCCCAAGCAGATGGTCTACAGCATTTCTTTTTGCCCAGCAGCAATTGGCTAGTGTCTGGCATACTACCTCCCTTACAGAGATGGTTACTGCCCTGAAATTTCATCCTGAACTTCAGCGCTTCCATTTTCTGTACTTGTTGACAAATGCATTTTTAAATGTTGTATAATTGATCCACCATTGTCCCATTAAATCAGTGAATTTTCCCTATCATCTGTTTCTCCATCCCCCCCTAGAAACATATTACTATATTACACTGGTTACATCTCCCAGGGAACTTCTTTTTAGTTTTTCACCAAACTATATTAAGCTTGCTCAACACTTTGCCACCTCTTGACCTCAGTACTACAAAGCTTCCCTTTCCTCTTTCTCCACTCCCCTCAAAAATCTTTGTTGCTATGTTGAAATTAAACTAAAAATGCTAACTTGCTTTTATTATTATATACTTTATTGTCGTTGTACATATATACACAGTTTACTCATTCAATGAAATTCACATAATGTCCAAAGACCAGGCCCAACACACATAACAATCCCAAAAACATGCCCCCACCCACAACAAATTCCCTACCCTGAATGACCCAAACATCTACACAACTGATAAACAACTTACTGATGGTGATCTTTTAGTTCATTGTTGAGTTCAATTAGCTCTGGGATAAAAACTATTCATAAGATGCACGATCTGAGATTTTTTTTTTATTTTATTTATTCATTTGTCCAATACACAAATACATAGGAAGAAAAATAGACATGTAGTAATATATATAAGGGTAAAGTGAATTTAGAGGAGAGGATATATGAAAGAAAGAAAATATAAGTGAGAGAAAGGAAAGAAAATTGGACAGGGGACGAAAGGCACACCAGTGCACTTATGTACGCCCCTTTCTGGCCTCTTAGGAACCTGGAGAGGTCAATCGTGGAGAGTCTAAGGGAGAAATGTTGGGGGTTAGGGGTTGACACAATTGAGTCCGGTAATGAGTTCCACGCTTCGATAACTCGATTGTTGAAATCATATTTTTTACAGTGAAGTTTGGAGCGGTTCGTATTAAGTTTGAATCTGTTGCGTGCTCTTGTGTTGTTGCGGTTGAAGCTGAAGTAGTCATTGACCAGTAGGATGTTGCAGCATATGATATTGTGGGCAATACTCAAATCGTGTTTTAGGTGCCGTAGTTCTAGGCTTTCTAGGCCCAGGATTGTTAGTCTATTTTCGTAGGATATTCTGTTTCGAGTGGAGGAGTGAAGGGCTCTTCTGGTGAAATATCTTTGGACATTTTCAAGGGTGTTGATGTGTGAGATGTGGTATGGGTTCCAGACAGATGAGTAGTAGTCTAGGATGGGTCTGGCAAACGTTTTGTAGGCTCTTGTGAGTAGTGTGAGATTGCCTGAGCAGAAGCTGCGTAGGATCAGGTTAACAACTCTAGAAGCCTTTTTGACGATATTGTTGCAGTGGGCTTTAGCACTTAGGTCATTCGATATTAGTATTCCAAGGTCTTTTACTGAGTGTGGGTTGGCAGTGAGAGATTGTTTATTCAGTTCGTATGTGCGGTTTGGATTCTTTTTGCCGATGTGGAGGGTAGAGCATTTGTTGGTTGATATGTGAAGTTGCCAGGTGTTAGACCAGTCTGAGACAAAGTCCAGGTCTTTTTGGAGAGTGAGTGTGTTGTCAGTGGTGTTGAAAAGTTTCACATTGTCGGCAAAAAGAACACAGTTTCTTTCGATATGGTCACAGAGGTCATTGATGTAGAGAATGAAGAGAGTAGGACCTAGTACGCTTCCCTGGGGAATGCCACTTATGACAGGGATGGGGGTGGAGATGGCGCTACCAATTTTGACAATTTGTTTAATTGTTCTCTATCTTATGCCAGAAGGCAACAGTCCGAAAAGATTGTAAGCAGGATGGGAAGAGTTTCTGAGAATGTTGTGCAACTTCTTCAAACAATTGTGCAACTTCTTCAAACACCTGCCAAAAAAGCCAGCACAGTTGTTGTTGTTGTTGTTGTTGTTACATCTGGTTGCTTTCTTTAAAACAGTGCCACCTGATGGGACCCAGGAGACATACCCTAAAGGACCCTGCAGTCCTTCAAATGAGATTTACAAAGCTGAGGTTTTTCCCTATGCTCTGGGTTAGATGGCATATGTATCTGGTAAAATGTGACTGGAGTGCACTGATTTCCTGGTAAATGTCATCTTTTATTTGTCTTATTACAATTGGTTTTGTTTTTAGTCTGCTCCAAAAATCAGTACACATTATAAATTTGACAAATAAATATAATTGTGCAGCATTGGAGAGTAATCCCTGAAAAAGTCAATATTTTAAAAACATGCTGAACTATGTATTAGAGAAGAATCTCATGAAAATATTTGCGAGGGCTTAAGATGAAAGCAGCCAAACTCTGAAACTGATATGGAAAGAAATCAAAGTAAATTTAGACTCATGAAAACAAGACACTGAGTGAAATTGAAATTGATTCATCTCTTCCTACTCCCTCTGTCTAGTTTCCGATTCATATTTTATCCAATTTGTATTGGTGGAATTTAGGAGGACATTCTTTCCTCCAGCAAAAAGCTTTAAAGGCTCCTGTAATTAATTTTAAATGGCAATGTTTCTCAACCTATAGTTTTCTTGTCCAAGTGATTGGGGTTTTTTGCTATAAAATCTTTTCTAAGCCTTTAAACTGTGTGTTTAAAAAAGGCTGGCTTTGGGGTTGACTACTCAGCAGGAAAATTAAAACTACTGGCATTAGCTTGCATTTAATCTCAAATCTACATTTAAACAAAGGAGGAGAGGAGGAGAAAGAGAGAGAAAAATAATTGTGATTACTTTGCACACTATATATAAAAATCTTTCCTTGCAGTCCTTAAGATTCCTTTTAAAAATTACCATTATTTTTGTGTTGGAAAGGATACTAAAAATCTGGATATGTTAGCTCCCCAGGTAATTTATTTTTCTCCACTTAAAAGAATGTGAGAATGTGGAGTCACATGTGAGAAGTGGCTGATTATATAAAATGATTAAAGAAATAGTGAAGTAAAAATATACATGATATAATAATTGCACTCCCTTGGATGGAGTCATGAGGATTATCTTTTCACACTAAGATAATTTTTTATTCATTCATTCATGAAAATTTATATGGCCATCCCAATCCATTTCAAGCCCATTCTGAGATTTAGTTATCAAAAGAAAAAGGGAACTATTATTATTGTAGTTGTTGTTGTTGTTGTTGTTATTATTATTATTATTATTATTATTATTATTATTATTATTATTTCAATACAACACAGCAAACGAGATCACCATGCTGGATTTCGTATTTCATCACTAGTTGGGCGCTTCCCAAGCACCTAGGACTGCATGATGTAGCGGCGAATTATGTTTGCCGATCCCAGTAAAGCGGCCTTTTGCAATTGACAGATGGAGATTTTGTCAATTCCTATGGTTTTCAAATGTTCGCTGAGATCCTTTGGCACTGCGCCCAGCGTGCCAAGTACCACTGGGACCACTTTCACTGGCTTATGCCAGAGTCGTTGTAGCTCGATTTTTAAATCTTCATATTTCACTAATTTCTCTAGCTGCTTCTCCTCAATTCTGTTGTCTCCTGTGATTGCGATGTCGATGATCCATAATTTATTTTTCTCCACAATCAGGATGTCTGGTGTGTTATGCTTCAGAATTCGGTCAGTCGGAAGTCGGAAGTCCCAGAGTAGTTTTACTTGCTCATTTTCGACCATTTTTTTGGGCTTATGATCCCACCAGTTTTTTGCCACTGGTAAATGGTAGTTCTGGCACAAGTTCCAGTGGATCATCTGTGCCACAGCATCAGGTCTATGCTTATAGTCAGTCTATGCAATCTTTTTGCAGCAGCTGAGTATGTGATCGATTGTTTCATCTGTTTCTTTACAGAGTCTGCACTTTGGATCCTCTGTTGATTTTTCAATTCTGGCTTTGACAGCATTTGTTCTAATGGCCTGTTCCTGTGCCGCCAGTATTAGTCCTTCTGTCTCCTTTTTGAGTGTTCCACTTGTAAGCCATGACCAGGTATTTTCTTTATCCACTTTGCCTTCAATCTTCTCCAAGAACTGGCCATGCAATGCTTTGTTCTGCCAACTGCCCATATGACATTGAGTTACAGTTTTTCTGTACTGGTCCTTAGTTTGCTTCACCTTGAGAAGCTTCCTATTGTTGACCTCCATCAATGCTGACTCTTTGCTCTCCTTCACATAGTCAGCTAATGCATGTTTCTCTTCTTCCACTGTCTGCTTCACTTGCAAAAGTTCCCCGCCACCTATTTTCCTTGGTAAATTCAGCCTGTCAACGTCACTGCGGGGGTGTAGTGCATGATGGATTGTCATTAGTTTTCTGATTTTCCTGTCCAGCTCTGTTTGAGTTCATTATGCCAGCTGTGTATCTAATGACAGGTATGGCCCAAGTATTTATAGCCTTGATAGTGTTGCCACCATTCAGTTTGCTCTTCAAAATTTTTCTGGTCCTCTGGATGTACTCTTTGCTGATCACAGTTTTCACATGACCATGCTTGATATTATCCAGTTGCAAGATGCCCAAGTATCTGTAGGCTTCTGGCTGGTGGCACTTGATGGTTTGACCATTTGGCATTTCAATGCCCACACTTTCAGTGATTTTCCCCTTTTTCAGTGCCACTGTGGCCCATTTATCCAGGCCAAACTCCATGCTGATGTCATTGCTGAAGATTTGCACAGTGTTGGTTAGTGACTGTATCTCAATTTCTGATTTTCCGTACAACTTCAGGTCATCCATATACATCCAAATATATTATTATTATTGTTGTTGTTGTTGTTGTTGTTATTATTATTATTATTATTATTTAGGATTTATACAACAACTCTTCAAGTATTTTTAAAATGTGATTATGTCCTCCTTAGGCTTGGAACACATGAACAGAGAGAGTTTCAGCTTCTATGATTTTACTGAAAACTGTGATTACAGAGGTGGGGGAGGTGGGTAGGAAGAATGATAAAATATATGAGAAGAATTGGAGGGAATTGCTAACACTTTGAAAGATAGTCTCAAGATTCAGAAGAATGTAGACAGACTTAAATATTGGTTCCTATCAACAAGATCAATTCAGTGGCAAGAAAAATAAGGTCCTGGGCTTAGGTAGGAAAAACCAGATACGTCTGTACATGATGACAACATTAGTTGTCTATCATGTACAACACTAGTATCTGCCTTAGCACAACATTAGTGCCTGTGGTAGAGATCTAGTTGTCCTGGTGGACCCGATTAGTAGAGGGATTATGTTAACATCACTGCTCACACCAAGACTTTGATCCTGACGAGCTCAAGGTTGATTCAGCCTTCCATCCTTCTGAGGTCAGTAAAATGAGACCCAGATTAATGGGGGCAATCTGCTGACTCTGTAAACAGCTTAAAGAAAGCTGTAAAGCACTATGAAGTGGTATATAAATCTAAGTTCTGTTGCTTTCATGAGATGCCATAATGGAGTCGTTTTTGGAATACTACGGCCAGTTCCACTCATCACAATAAAAATGGGCCCTGTTAGAGTGCAAAGTTGAAGATGATAAAGGGCCTGGAGGCTAAATTTCAATATTTAACTCAATTGAAAAAAAGACTCACATATGACATGAGAATAGTCTTCCAATACTAGAAGGGCTGTCACAGGGAAGATGGCATCCATTTATTCTCCATAGCACCAGAGGCAGGAAAAGAAGCAATGAATGGAAAATCATCATAGGAAGATCAAACTGGAAATGAGGACTTCCCTGAGAATGAGAACAGCTTGAATTGTGGAGTTATGAATGCTTTGTTGCTTGGAGGATTTCAAGAAATGATTGGACAACCATTTGCCCAAGATGATATAAAGGCTCCTAACTTGGGAAGGGAATTACATTAGAAGACCGCCAAGGTCTCTTCCAGCCTTTCAATTCTATTTTTTTTCTTTTACTTCTAACAGTCTTGATTCAACTCTTTCTCCAAATTTGTTGTAGGATTTGCTTGCTATCATTTCTTCTTTGCCCCATTTCACAGAGTTCTTCAAGATTTTAACAACCAATCCTCTTCTAAATTCACTAGGAATTCACAGGACACTCTCTTGGTTTATCCTTTGTATTTCCCATTTAAATTTTAAAGCCTTAGTCAGATTATTTTATAGACCCAGTGAATCATCCTTTTCTAACTCATTATTTTGGCCTGTCATTTATAAATCCACTTCCGATGTCATATCTATCTTGTCAAACAAAATTTGTTCTAGATAATACTTTTGGGCACAGACTTTCCATAGAAGCAGACATTATTACTGGCATTGTTGATATTGTGGCTACAATTTTATGATTTAATTCTTCAAAAATCTCTTCAATATTTTTATTGTTGTAATGTTTTCTTACATTTAGAGGCTTGTGAATCTTTCCTCTACCTAAAAATGTTAGCCCCCTCTCTAGTTTTTGAAATCATGAATTTGCTTATCTCTGTTATGCCTTGTTAATACCAAAACAGAACATTGTTTTTAGAAAAATTGTTTATTCTTTTAATTAATTCCAAAATCCAGAAGGAGACCCTTTTCAGCCCTGGCACCTGCAGCTTGGAGCTTTGGAATTATTGGCCCCAACTCCTCTGACCTTCCAGAAAGCCCTTAGAAGTTTATTTTGTCATTGAGCCTGAGGAAGCCTGTGGGAGTATGGAGCCCATTAAATGGTTGCGTTGTTTGCAAGCTCAGAATGTATTTTCCAGGATTTTGCTTGCTTTTCACACTTATATTGTATTTAAATAGTTTTTGGGTTCTTTAAAAAAATCATTTTGATTATTTGTTTTTGTTGTTCTTTTAATTGTCTGTGCTACCTAGAATCACAAACCATAGATGTGTTGTTATATCTAGTCTATATTAATAAAAATGTAATTGTAAATTTGTTCGGGACATCAAATCCCAGAAAGTTCTTTACAGTTTGCTTTGAACTTTTCACAATGTTGGGTTAAATCACATCCCTTTTAATAATACCTATATTATAGAGATATTACACCTGTGGCAGGTAAAAACTGGTGAAAAACATAGAAGCTGCATTTTGATTGGCTGGTGAAAAAACAGAGTTGCTTGCATGGAGACTGGTGACAAACATAGGAGGTGCGTTTTGATTGGCTGCTGATAATTATTTCAACTACCACAGGAAACTCTCCTCAGAACATAAAGGAACCTTAGATGGGATTGCCTTCTAGGTTTTGCATGCTTGGATGGAACCAAGTACCCTGTGAGGCAGGCCCCTCTTATTATCTTTTGGCTAAGGTGACCAGACATCATGCTTTTTAGCAATTTGCCCCGCATTCTGGGGCATTTTTAAAAAGTCCTGATTTCCCCCCCCCCCCATTTATTTTTCTTTCTTTCTTTTTATTTGCTCACTTCCCCTTCCTCTTCCACTGTTGCTCGCTCCTCTCCCCCAGCTCGACACCTTCCTGTGGCTACTGCCATGGGGCTGAGGGCTCGCTGGCCATGACAGCAAAGGCAGGGGAAAGAAAGGGAAGTGCGGCCAAGGCGTTCACCCCCTGCTGCTCCAACAGCCTCTCTGCTATACTTGGGGGTGGATGGAGGGACAAAGCAGCATTTGCACCAGGCAGGAAACCCCGTCTGCTCACCAGTTTGTGCGGCAAATAAAGGTGGGTCTGTCTCGGCCCGGCATTTTTAATTGCCTTCGTCCCAGTTCTCTCATTGATGGGGAAGAGAGAGGGAAAGAGAGATAGAAAGAGTAAGAAAGAGAGAGCAGGAGAGAGAGAGAGCAAGAGGGAGAGAGAAAGTGAGAGAGAGAGAGAAAGAAAGAAAGAGGGAGAGAGAAAAAGAGAGCAAGAGACAGAAACAGAGAGAGAAAGAGAGAGAGAGCAAGAGACAGAGAGAAAGAGAGAGAGAGAGAAAGAGAGATAGTGAGAAAAAGAGAGAGAGAGAAAGAGAGAGAGCAAGAGAGGGGAAGAGAGAAAGAAAAAGATAGCAAGAGAGAGAGAGAGTGAGAAAGAGAGGGGGAGAGAGAGAGAAAGAGAGAGAGAGTGAGAAAGCAAGCAAGAGAGATACAGCAAGTGACAGAGAGAGAAAGAGCAAGAGACAGAGAGAGAGGGGGGATAGAGAAAGAAAGTGAGAAAAAGAGAGAGAGAGTGAGAAAGAGAGAGCAAGAGAGAGAGAACAAGAGGGGGAGAGCAAGAGAAAGAGAGAAAGAAAGCGAGAGAGAGAGCAAGTGACAGAGAGCAAGAGAGAGCAAGGGAGAGAGAGGGAGAGAGAAAGAGAGAGAAAAAAGAGGGAGAGAGAGCAAGAGGGAGGAGAGAAAAAGCAAACTGTAAAGAAGAGAGATAGCAAGAGAGAGATAGCAAGAGAGAGAGAGAAAGCAAGCAAGAGAGAAACCCCCCTCCCCACTCAATGGTGTCCCTCTTTCCAAATCTTAAAATCTGGTCACTTTACTTTTGGCAGATGGGTTGGGGTGATCTTTTAAAGCAAGAATGGGACAGGGAGGCAGGGAGAGAGAGAGATGTCCATATGTCACCCTGCTCTCTAATGTTAATATCTTCAAACTGAGTAAATTGAGCAAGGGGGTGGACTAAAACATCTCCAATGTCCCTTCCAACTCTGTTATTCTGAATAAATTGATCAGGGAGTTTGACTAGAAAACCTCCAAGGTTCTTTCCAATTCTTATTCTGAATAAAAAATGACCAGAGGTTTGCACTACAATATCTCCACGGTGGAGCCACAGCAATGTGTGGCCGGTTATGCTAGTTAATAATAAAATAATATAAATAAATACACCATGTTCCAGGGATCTTCACAAGGAAGGGATTAGAGAAAAGAAAACATAATATGCAAAAAAGTGTGTGTGTGTGTGTGGGGGGTGAGTTTTGATCACATGCATGTGGCTTTCATCTTTTTATTTTTTGTAACCCCCTCAGCCGCACTGTGTGGACACTCCTGTTAACCTTCCATTTTATCCTCACCAGGTAAAAACATTTTATTTATAAACAGAGAGAAATGAAATGTAGTGTTTTCTTTTCAAGTCAATAGAATTTAGTGTATTTAGAAAAGCCTACCTTTTCAAAGCTCTTCAAAAGTAAGAATGCTACTGATATAATATATTCCCATCCCCTAAATGCAAAAAAAAATACTACACTATAATTGGCAACTAACTGGCTAAGAACAGAGTGCTTGGATTTAAACCTATTTAATCTAATGGGAATAAATGGGATTAAATTCTTTTAAAGCGTAATACTTCAACCGAACTGGATTAGGGATTGAGCTTACTTGAGAGGATAATGAACAAAATAGATGGGGAAGAAATCTTCTTTGTAATACAGACACTTGAAAAGCTTTTTTTCAGGTCTGTCTTCTTTCAGAATATACTGGCTTCACGCAAAAGTGCAAAGACGCCTGAATTCAGTCTTCCCATTTAATCTTCTCTCTGCCTTATTCCTTTCATATCTTTTGTTTAGAACATCTCTTTGTTGCTTCAAGTACAGTAATGATTTGTTGGCATTGTTGTTGTAAATATAGTCTCATCTGAAAAGCGCTCAGCAAATGTTGGTAAATTAGGGGCAATTCTAGCTTTGTCCGAAAGCCTAAAAAATGTCCATAATAGAGATGGGGTCCAAAACAATCCTGTTTTTGTAAATCAGATGTGAGATAAAATAATTATATTTTTCAGTTCTTTTGAGAATTCCAGTAAAGCTCCGCTAACAATGGGGAAATCTTTGATGGTTTATCCTATAATCTTTTTATTTCAGCTGCTAACTGGCAATATTTTAGAATTTTTTTTTAGTTACTCTGTGGCATTTTGTGCATCTATAAATATAATGACCAATGACCAATAAACGTGATGTATGGTTGTGACTGAATTGGCTGATTGATTTTTATATACTGGGTTTTTAGCTTGTATTTTTTAATTAATTAGATTTGTTTTGTACGCAATGTATTGTATTGTATTGTATCTTGCGAACCGCTCCGAGTCTTCAGAGAAGTGCAGCATACAAATCTAATAAATAAGTAAGTAAGTAAGTAAGTAAGTAAGTAAGTAAGTAAGTAAGTAAGTAAGTAAATAATTTTCTTCTGGTATCGGGCACAGTAAACTTTAACGTTGTTCTAAATGTTGTTCTATCTGAATTTGGAAATAATAATAATTATTAATAATAATTCACCATAACATGATTGTTTTTTATATTAAGGGTTTTAAATTGTTTTAACCATTGGATTTGTACTGTTTTGTTGTTGTGAGCCACTCCGAGTCTCCAGAGAGGGGCGACATACAAATCTAATAAATAATAAAATAATAATAATAAATAACACTGTTGTTAGTATTACATTGTGGAAATGGTACCCAAACCTGGGGTACATATTATATCATGATCCCTCTTTATATAATTGAAATATTGCTTTTAATATATGAGGATTAAACCCATATTCTATACCACTTGAAAATTCTTGGACAGATTTTGGAACTGATCAGAAATACTGAGCACAGCAATTCCTACTCAGTTAACATTTATTTTTAATTAACCTTAAAGAATAAGGGCAGTACTTTAGAAATGCTAATTTAAAGTCACAACAATGTGATTACTTTGGTTGACAAATAAGTTGATACTACAGTATTCACGATATAAGGCAATCAGTCAAATGTTTTTGTTCTTTTTACTTTACACAAATCCATGGAATAATGCAAACATGAAAAAGATTACTAACAGTCAACACATAGACTACTCACAGCTACAGATTGGATTGCATCTTCACTTCAGCAGACACACACATTTGCTTTAATGTACACAGTAGAGATTTTGTTCTATATAGAACCCTAGAAATGATTTCCACCCCATGTCCATTCAGTGAAGCAGTGGAAGTGATGTGCCAGTGTCTGGAGGCTGTCAGGGTCTGGATGGGTGCCAACAGGCTCAAGCTCAATCCAGACAAGATGGAGCGGCTCTGGGTACTGCCTCTCAAGTACACGTCCATCTGTCCTTCCATTACCCTGGGGGAGGGAGAATTATTGATACCCTCATAAAGGGTCTGCAACTTGGGTGTCCTCCTCGATCCACAGCTGACTTTAAAACACCATCTTTCAGCTATGGCTAGGGGGGATATTTTCCCAGGTCTGCTTGGTGCACCAGTTGGATAGGGAGTCTTTGCTCCTGGTCACTCATGCCCTTATCACCTTGAGGTTCGACTAGAGCAATGCTCTCTACATGGGGCTGCCTTTGAAGAGTGTTCGGAAACTTCAAATTGTCCAAAATGCAGCCACATGAGCGGATATGGGCCTTCCAAGGCATGCCCATATCTCACCATCACTCTGCGGACTGCATTGGCTGCCGATTGATTTCCAGACACTATTCAAAGTGTTGGTTATGACCTATAAAGCCCTATATAACATAGGACCAGACCGCCTTCTGCCGCACAAATCCCAATGTCCAGTCAGGTACCACAGAGTTGGTCTACTCAGGGTCCCATCAGCCAGACAATGCCAGCTGGTGGGACTTAGGGGAAGAACCTTCTCTGGGGGGGGGGGCAGCCCTCTGGAATCAGCTTCCCACAGAGATTCACACTGTCCCCACCATCCTTGCCTTCTGAAAAAGTTTAAAGACTCATCTTTGTCGCCAGGGTCATTAGATCTTCCCCCTGACCAACGAGTGTTTTTAGTGTGCTTAATTGAGTGGATTATAATGAATGTTTTAAAGTGTTTTAGGATTTTTAATTAAAGTTTTTAATTATATTAATTGGATTAGATGTATTATTATGTTTTTTATATATGTTGTGAGCCGCCCCGAGTCCTCGGAGAGGGGCGGCATACAAATCCAATAAATAAATAAATAAATTACCACCTACCAGTGGTAAAGAACTGGTGGGATCATAAACCTGAGAAAGTAGTTGAAAACAAACATGCCAAAATACTTTGGGACTTTCAAATTCAAACAACAAGGTTTTGAAACACAATACACCAGACCTTACAATTGAGGAAAAGAAAAAAGTGTGGATCATTGATATCGCCATACCAGGTGGCAGTTGAATTGATGAGAAAACAAGAAAAACTTAGCAAAAACTTGGATCTGGATGCATCATACAAAAATACATCACACAGTCCTAGATGCTTAGGAAGTGTTCGACTTGTGATATTGTGATACAAAATACAGCATATCAATCTCATTTGCTGTGTATTACTGTTTTTTGTGAATAAAACAATAACAGAAACAACAATAGTGTTATCTATTGCCTATCATGCTGTACACAGCACAAGGTCTAACTATTTGAGTGACCACCTGATTGTCATGCTTTATTCCCAATCTTCTAATTCAGATAGAATAGTTTGGAGTTAAGGAAGGGCTTACAAATATTGGAAGCAATTTTTCTATGAGTAAGGTTGTCAGCTGGCACTTCTTTGGATGAATAAAGTTGGGTTTTCTATATGAATATGTACACAGCCAGCAGGAAGCAATATCTGAATGCAACTTGTCACACCATGCAAAAAGATGAATAGGCTCACCATAAAGTAAATGACTAGAAGATGAATTAGAGAGCCTTAGGACTTCTGGAAGCAGAAGAGAGTGCACACTATCACCATCCACAGAGCTTACCAGTAACAGGAGGAGAAAGGCTGTAGGGCCCAACCAAGGACATGGATATATCTGACATGATATGAAAACATTAAAGTTGAGTGCACAAAAGCTAGGGAGCTTCAAAAGTAAGAAATTCAGCAAGAATTGGGAGAAACAGGTTGGCAAGTGAATTAGTAATCAGACATGAATGAAGGCAAATATACATGACCCAGAATAAAGTTTCAGGATCCCATCTGGGTTGGTCCTGGTGACCAACCCAGATTGAATTCTGCCATGATCAGGCAGTTATTACTTTGGGTTCTTAATACAAATTTTTGAAGAATTTGTATTAAGATGATGGTATGAAGCTGAAATGCAGAATTTATTTGCAGAAACAGTAGATTCAATGCATTGCCTACATGGAATTCTGGTTATACATTTCATAGAGCAGATTCAAATAAAAAACAAAAGCTTTCTGTCATTTATCCCTTGCTCTGTTCTTCTACAGTCAACTATTTGTTTGGCCTCAACAGCTGGAGCAGTAGCTTGTTATGATATTTATTGACTACAGACTTCAGACTTTCAGTCAACATAAAGACCAACTGCATGGAAGAAGACTTGCTAAATTAAAACTTGGAAGCCATATTTTATTTCATGTTGGTTTGGATTTTTTTTTTAGTTTTATTTGTTTGCCCATGCCAACTCTGGCAACTTTTATATCCTCCCAGATACATTTAGATTGCCTGCCATCTGTTTGAAATTGGCATTAATTTTCCTTTTAACATTTGTTATCAAATATATTTTCACATTAAAAAAAACCAAAAGCCATTCCTAGAAAAGAATATACGGTATTAGCTGATAAGGCAGAGAGGTAGTTCAGATTTTAGGTAGCCCTTTTAGTGAAGAGGATAAAGGAAGACATAGAATGAGACTAAGCTGCAAATTTGTGATAGAAAAGTTATAAAATGAAATTATACTACAAGTTAATGATTTGAAGATTTTCTTAAAGATGGTAACATTACATAAAACTGCCATTAATCAATTCCTAGGACTATCTCTCAATAAGTAGAGATCTGGAACTGACTTGATGTCAGCATTCCAGTTAACATTTTAGTTTAAATCAGAGTCTAAGGCAAAGTTCCAATTTATTCTTAGAGCCATCTTGGCACGTCTCTGGGGAAACCCGAATCTGATTTCCCCAGGATTTCTACTTTCAGTTTAGAATTCATTTTCCTGTTCCCCACCCACAAGTTCATCACATGGACCATTAATCTGCCACTTGGTCCAAGCACGGCCATCTTCTTCTGGCCCGGTGCTGACAAAAAATGACCTTGAAACTCTAAAAGGAATTTATTTTGTCTACCGTTAACTCCTTATGAAACCACCCCTCCCAACTTCCCACAGCAAGAAACATTCCAAATGAACATAGCATAATGTAACAGCCCAAGATCTCTAAGCATTCTGGGTTCAGCCTGGCATTCAATGCAGTTCGAGCAGCATCCGGTTGCTCCTGATTCAGCCCAGTTCTAAGAAGCGGTAATGCTGATGGTGGGAGGCTCCGCCTACCTGGCCAGGATGCTTCTATACATGTGCAGAAGCATCCCAAGTGTGAGCATGAATCGGCAGTAAAGCATTTCAGAACCCAATATTGATTTCAAGTAATAGCAAATCCTGGGAAAATATTAATACAATCTTTAATTTTGCTACTTCCATTCCTGTCTTTAAACTCTATCGAGGTTGACATCTTAAATGTTATTTTAAACAAGAAGATAGTGGCAGCTTTGAAATAACCTAACAAATATAGGATAACCTTGAGGAATGCAAATATATGAAAACATTGTGGGAAACGAGGAGGAAAATGCCAGAATGTTTGCTGTGGTTATCTATAGCATATCCAAAGTAAAGATTCAGGAGAAGGCAGTTGTAGGCTCTCACTGCTATCACCAATTCCCAAGAGGATGACATTTCCTGCTAAGGCACCTTGTCTATACAATAGCTAATCAAGGCAGTCGTAACAATAGCATTTAGACATATATACTACTCCATAGTGCTTTTACTGCCCTCTCTATGCGGTTTACAGAATCAGCATTTTGCTCCCAACAATATGGGTCCTCATTTTAGCCACCTTGGAAAGATGGAAGGCTGAGTCAACCTTGAGCCGGTGGTGAGATTTGAATTGCTGAACTACAGCTAGCAGTTTGCTGAAGTAGCCTGCAGTGCTGCAATCTAACCACTGCTTCACCACGGCTCTTGATGATGATTACAAATTTTACATCACGTATCAACACTGAATATAAGGAAAATCTAATTAATTTTGAGATTCATAGTTTCTATTTCTTCTTCTTCTGCCGAGTGTATTCCTGCAGGTGCAGGGTCCACTTTTAGATCATTGAACACCACTTTGCAGGGTCAACTGTGTCCCTGGGTTGCAGGCTTGTGACTTGCAATATCTTTGTTGATGGTGTCTTGCTATCTTTGTTTTGGAGACCTGTGTGGTTGCCAGACATTGACTTCTAGTTGATAGGCAGATTTGGTCAGGGTAGAAGGAACTGCTCTCAGAGATAGCTTTCAGTCCCTGATGTTGCTGCAGTCAGTGCCATACATGCAACAGGGCAGATGGTTGTCTTGTAAATCTTAGATTTAAGATGGATTGGCATTTGTCCATCACATAACACATACCCTGTTTCCCCAATAGTAAGACACCCCCAATTGTAAGACGTATCGGGGGTTTCAGGGGGGTCGGCTAATATAAGCCGTACCCCGAAAGTAAGACATATGTCTTACTTTCGGGGAAACACGGGGGTATTGCCGGGGGGGAGCCCGATGACGTCGCTTCCAAGTTCCCCGTGCGCCCCTTGCCTTCGCCTCACCGCCGCGCCACCGCCTCTTCCCCGGCTTGGCAAAGCGAAGGACGGCGCTGGTCCGAAGCGAGCCGAGCGGGCGGCGGCTTGCAGTGAAGGCGCTCGTCCCAGCAACCGAGTCCTGCCGAGGCTCGGCTGCAAGCAGCCAGCGAGGCTGACCAGCTCCAAGGCGAACGGCCGGAGCTGCGCCCTCCTTTGCCCGCCTCCTTTCCGGCAGGCAGGTGGGGCTGCCCAACTGTGCAGAGTGGCTCCTCCCCTCCAGACACACGTTTCCCCGACACGCGTCTGTGGCTCCACGCATGCACGCCACTTGGAGCCCTGAGGTTGAACTTGGAAAAGGGCTCACGAGGCTCCTGTCCCGCGGCTGCCCTTCTGGACTCTGGGGAGATGCCTTCAGGAACGCAACCCTTTCAATTTTTTTCAAATGTAAGACATACCCCGAAAGTAAGACGTAGTGGGGCTTTTGGGGGTAAAAAGAAAGTAAGACACTGTCTTACTTTCGGGGAAACATGATAGTATGTTCTCACCAATTCATCCAGGCTACATTCATCCTTGCTTGCACCTCACCATTGATTTTGCCATTTCCTTGGAGATGGGAGCCCAGATACTAATTTTTTTGAGAGTACGAGAGAGAGAACGAGAAAACTTTGTCAACATAACATAACAGCAACCAGTGATCTCCTTGTCTCCCATTTGCTTAACAACCATTTTGCTCCCAAACTAGGGAAAAAATTATGGTCATTAAATAAGGAGAGAGTGTATTATGCTGTGCACATGATAATCGTGGCTCTCATCCTTCATCTACATTTAAGGGGCGTGCATAAGTGCACCAGTGTGCCTTCCGTCCCCTGTCCAATTGTCTCTCCTTATCTCATTTATCTTTTCTTCCTTTCAAATATGTTCACTTAAACTTGTATATCTTTTCTTCTATTCTTTTCTTTACTTATATTGTTACATATCTTTCTCTTCAATGTGTATTATGTATTGGACAAAATAAATAAATAAAATAAATAAAAATAAATGATGATTTGATCATTCTTTAGTAATTTTAGAGCCGCTATTTCTTCCACAGTGATTCTGATTCTATGTACATTTAGTCAGAACTATAATGCCATCCACTTTCATGAGTGCTAAGATGGTTTTCATTATCAATTCTGATTCAATTTCATAATTTGTTGTTAGACAAATGATGCATTCCCCCTTTTTATTTCATATTGTTTTTGTAAGGAAATGTTAACGTTTGTTGCAAAAATCAAAACCAGAAGCACACACACATGACTGATCCAGCTAGATTCATAAACTTCTTCACAAACATAATAACAAATGAATCGACAATACAATTAGCAGATTACTTCTTCAAGTAAACACAAGCAGGAGTTAGTTTCATTTTAGCAGATGTCAGACAAGCACAGAGAATACAGAGCGGGCAGAGAACAGAGTGAACTCAACCACACCAAACCTTCCAATTTCAGTTTCGATTCTCTACACAGACTCAGAAGTGGTTAGCTCGCATTGGCTGATTTAGTTGCTATGCCTATTCATTGGCTAACCTTGTTAATATGGCACTCCCAGTTCATGAATATCTTAACAGGAAAATTTGAAGACTGTTGTCAGTGTCTTTGGCTTTGTGGTATATTTTATTTTATTTTATTGCTTTAAGTCATCAATAATGTGCTGGTATATATTTGAAAACTTAGGTACATTTATTTTATTATTTTATTATTTATATATTTTGTCAAACAATTATAGGATGGTAGTTTGTATAAACATAACATTAGAAAAAGTAATGATAAAAAGTAATGATAAAAGACAATAAGACAGATGTAGTATTTTTTGTTTCATCTGTTTTGCTATTTTCAATCCCAGTGCATAGTTTATTGAAGGCATTATAGACATTAATGTAGAAAAAAGCTGTGTTCTGTACTCTGTACAGCTGTACTTTGATGCAAGTTATCTAGATACAATTAAAGTGTCTTCAATGGGTGTAATTTAACTTCAGAGACAGTAGGTTAAGAGTCAATAGCAGAAGAATTATTCCCGACTGAGCTGAAATATTTGTAAATAAATATGGGTTTTGCTCCCATCGGCCAATAGTTCTTTGCAATAGCTGAAGTCAAAGAAGTTTCCCATTTTGAAAGCAATGGGGTTTACTGAGAGCAAACATATTATAGAGTCAAATTTGTAGTCTTTTTCTGGTGTTTTCATTGTTTATGTTGATGAATAGCTTTTCAGCAAAAAACCCTGCAGTTCACAAAGAGTTAATGGGAATGGTGAGGATAACCACGAAACTTTGTCTATATGTAAATGAAAGTGCAGCACATGTTTGATTGGGAACAGATTTCACACTTGAAAAATGTATATTAATAATTGGATTCTGTATTCCACTTTTGAAATTTTCCATCACTATGCCTGGATTAACCCCACACTGCTAATCCTGAAAATGACTCAGGGGAAAAAAAATGAAGCTACCTTTTTAAAATAAATGATTCTATTTACAACAAGGATTCTATGCAGGCTGCCACTAAAATAAAGCCATTTTGTGGGTGTTTAAATGTCTAGTTTTCTTTTCAGGTCAAGTTTAAAATAATCATCTTTGACTATTTCCAAGGCTCTTTATAGAAGATTGAAAGCACAAAGGAAGAAAATAAATTATAAATCTTTTTTTTCCTTTTCACTTTTCTGTGATTCATTTGTGAACTTGAACTTCATTCTTGTTTATATGTCTATTTCTTATAATATTTTTAATATTATATAATATAATATTTTATAATACATTTCTTATGCTGGTGCATAAGCACACTAGTGTGTCTACCATCCTGTCATAATGTTCCCTTTTAAGAAAAATAGACTTTTGAAGCCCTTAATATAAAACCTGGAGAAGTCGACTGTGGATAGTCTAAGGGTAAAATGTTGGGGGTTAGGGGAAGATACTACGGAATCCGGTAATGTGTTCCACGCTTCAACAATTCAATTACTAAAGTCGTATTTTTTACAGTCCAATTTGGAGCAGTTAATATTAAGCTTGTATCTGTTGTGTGCTCTTGTGTTGCTATGGTTGAAGCAGAAGTAGTTGTCGACAGGCAGGACGTTGCAGCATATGATCTTGTGGGCAATACTTAGATCATGTTTTAGGTATCGTAGTTGTAAGCTTTCTAAACCCAAGATAGTGAGTCTAGTTTCGTAGGGTATTCTGTTGCGGATGGAGAAGTGAAGGGCTCTTCTGGTGAAGTATTGTTGGATATTTGTGAGGGTGTTAGTGTCCGAAATGCCTGTTATTTGCATCAAGGAAGAAGAGGAGGAGGATGCAATAACTAGGGTCCAGATTTAATCATCATGCTAAAGATAAATGATATAAATAAACCAAATAATTTTATATAATCATTTCTGTTTCTTGCACAGCTATTAAAAACACAAAAAAGTTGCCAGGAAAAAAAGAGACTAATATTACTGATTCTGAAGCATCTAAAGATGCACTCATTATTTGCAACAATAAGTTAATTGTAGGTATTTCCAATGGCGAATTTGTGGACACTGTAACAGAAATTTAAATTAACCAGTAGGAAGAATATGCACCTAAATAATGGCATTTTAAAATTGTGTTTTGCCCATGAAAGCAGTGTCTTGTATCTCTCAAAATCCAACATCTGGCATCTGATCCTCCTGATCCTGCCTCTCTCCCTCCTCCTCCTCCTTTCAAATATTCCATTGAGTACCATATCTTAAGCAGCAGATCAATCACTGCCCTTCATCCAAATATATTTTAGGTCTCTCAATCAGTGTCATAGATTCAGGGGTGAGCAGCCTGGCTTGTTCATTGTGTGTGTTGAATCCCCTTTTCTCCTCTCCTCTACTGCCCTCAGAGAGAAGAAGGGATGAAGTTGTGATTTATGGTTCACAAATGTAAGGAATATGGGTTATTTCTCAATCTGGCCAAACTGGAAAATATGGATTGAGTGAATCCTCCAAGTTAAATGATAAAACAAATTCAGCTTTGATATAGTTAAAAAAAAACCACCAGCATGAATTGTATTCAAATATTTGAAAGGAAGGCTGTAAGAAAGGAAAATAAAGGAGTACATGGGTGCATTAATTGCTAGGTCTGAAACAAATGTAACCTTCCTCTCCCCTCTTCAACTTTTTACTTAAAATTCTGGAACAAAAAGATGTATTGTGTATCTGGAAGAAGAAGAAAAAAAGCAGTATATCTGACTGCCAAGAAACTGGTTGCCCGACAATTCAAATGCCAGCTAGCATATTTCTGTTCATCTAATTTCTGGAAATGCAAATATTGGCATTCAACATTCAGGCTTCCATTTTATGTATCTATTGAGGTCACCAGAATTATTTTAACTTTCATAGAAGCTATTACTGAACTCTTGGAAATCTGCAGTTCTGCTCTCAATAGTATCAGATGTTCTTTTCAGTAACAATATTAATTCAGAAGGAGGTAAAAAAAATGACTGAGAGAGGTGACAAGGTTGATCCTTGCTCAGCATACTTAAATTTGCAAACTTACTGTTATACTTTATATAGCCATTTATGTTTTCCCATTCCGTAGTTCTTTTTCTTGCCCTGATGCTATTACAGTCACAAGCAAAAAACAAAACAGTAGAAAATTAATGCCGCAGAACTTTATCAGCAGGGTAGGTACATTTGGTTGACCAACATAAACTGATAAAATGTAATTTCTGCAAAATATATATATTATGAAGATTATACCCAGACTTACTCCACTGGATCATCACTTCAGTATTTTTCTATAATATTATTAGAAATATTTTATTAAATGATGTACTCCATAATTATCTATTAGAGTCTAGTTGGGCATTCATTTCTATATTATGTTGCACTATATTTGGCCCAGTGGCTGAGCATGCTTGTTGATTGAAAGATCAGCAGTTCAATGGTTTGAATCCCTAGTGCCGTGTAATGGATAAGCTTCTGTTACTGTCCCAGCTTCTGCCAACCTAGAGGTTTGAAAACACATAAAAACTGCAAGTAGAAAAATAGGAACCACCTGTGGTGGGAAGGTGTTGTGGTTAGCTCTGGCCCAACTCCTGCCCCAAGGAATGTGGAGGTGGATGCAGGGGAAACATCAACATGTCATAGGCCTGTATTATTGCCGACAGAGTCAGGTAATGCAGTTTCCTCGGACGAAGAAGAAGGTGGGGGAGACTTGGAAGAGGGAGGCTTGGCACACAGCCCAGGAAGCCAATCTCCATTATCTTTGGTAGATTCGGATGAGGAAGTGTTAGACCCACGCAGGCGCACAATTATGCATAGAAGAGACCAATTGAGGCAATATTACAGGAGATAAGAGAGGCCACCTGTGTTTGAGTGGGACTCCAGTAATTAGAGCTGCTGATATAAATAGCAGCGCGCTGGCTTGGCTGTTGTGAAAGATTATCTGATTGTTGTTTCTTCAGGACCGTGCCTTGCTGTTTCCAGACTTTGTTGATTTTTCATGACTTTGAAAACAAAGCAGAGCAAAGTGTGTGTGTTTCACTTTGTGGAAGAAGGAGGGCTGTGACATTCCTTCGCAGCTGCTAGCTAAGTACTTAAGGACTGATTAAGGGGAGTGTACAGACTACCAGGTTGTTTTGGGACGAGTGCTCTTTGCAATACAAAAAGGGTGCTTTGTTTCTTTTGAATTTTTGTGATAAAGAACATTGTTTTTGAACTTTCAAGCGTGTGTGTGTCTGAAATTTGTACCCTTGAATTTTTGGGAGACTCATACCATAGAGCCTGGCAGAACAGAAGGTAACAGTGTTCCGTGTGCCTTTGGCATTTAGTCATTCCACCCACATGACCAGTGCTTGGACAGCATTGGCTCTTCAGCTTTGAAACAGACATGAGCACCACCCCCTAGAGTTGGGAATGACTAGCATATATGTGCAGGGGAATGTTTACCTTTGCCTTATATATTCATAGCTGTTCCCATTTGTATTTCCAAATTATATATATGTATGTATGTGTGCTTGTGTATGTGCGTATATGTGTGTGTGTGCGTGTGTGCGTGTGTGTGTGCGTGCATAGACACCCATACCCACACATACATAAAATAAGATAGATTGATAGACAGATCTACGGAAGGGCCCACCTAAATTTATACATAAATTGAGAAATTGAATCTGTCCTTTGGGCAGGTGGAATCTCCATTGACAAGATGAACAGTCATCCTCTGATAAAACCTCCCCTTCACAAATGAAGTTACTAGTGTAGCCCAAACTCTTTCAAAATCACCTCAGTCCCTCTCCACTCCCTGAGGGGGCCAAAAAAGCAGGAACCTTGACTAAAAGGCCTGGTGCAAATTCCCCCCAACCCTCCTGCTGTCATCCCACCAGATTCCCCCTAGATTCCCAAAGCACCAAACAGACCATCGTTTCCCTCAAACTCTTGCTATGGCAAAGGCTCTCCCGCACCAGAGATGAGATCGGTGACCTCCTAATGATTTCCTTCAGCTGCCTCTAATCAGAAGCAACAGGAAAAGTTGTCTGGGTGGGTGGTGCTGGAACGTAATGTGCATCTCTTTAACTGTCCAAGATCGTTTTTCTCCTGATGATTGTCTGGAAAACTAAGAAGCAAAGCACTTGGGTCTATCTTCCAAACGTTCAAGATTTTAAAAAGAGGCACAAATTACACATGCGTCCAAAAGCATGCCGAGATGCTGCAAAGTCTGTCTAGTAACCTTTGTCTTTTCTGATGGTCTTAGGCAACCCCAATGAAATGGTCATTAGACCCCCCCCCAAAGGGGTTACGACCCCCAGGTTGACAACTGCTAGTTAAGAAGGATCTGTGAAGTATCAGAGATGGTTAGATGTTTCGTTTGACAAGTCCATTATGTCTTTTGTTTCCTCTGATAGTAATGTCTAAAGACACACCAAATATAAAGCTTGATAGCTTTCCAGAAATTCATTACCACCTGCTAGTTGGAATAGAAAACTGGAAATGTGACAAAGTTATCCTGAGAAGTAAAAACTTTGGCATCCTTTCTGTGACTATGTCCTCTGTGCAACCTCATATCACATTAAGTCAGGTAGCCACAGAAGTATTGCAGAAATGCATGGCTATGATCCAGTCACTGTGAAGTTGGCTCCCTATTTCATGCCAAATAGATTTCTGCATGATCTGTTACATTCAGCAGAATTCTGGCTTGCACTCATGGAGTGGAACATCTGTAGCCCAATGATAAAGGTCATTTTTTTTTGCACGCATGCTAGCCCAGATTCAATCACCAAAAAAATATATTAAAAAAAGACCTACCGGTATCTCAAACTACCTAGAATGGATAGTGTCTGTTTTTTTCATGTTCCTGCTCCTCCTGTACTTAAATTGTTTGTTACCAACTATGCCTCTCTTTTCTATATTAAGGAAAAAACTGGATTTCTTCCCTTCCTTTCCTTTTCCATTATCTCCTCTGCAGGGAAGGATACATGACAACAAATATGGGAAAGAAGTTACAAAGTAACCACGGCAACAGCATATAAAGAAAATATGTATAAAATGTTTTATAGATGGCATATGTCACCAGAAAAAAAATATCAAAAATGTTTAGACAAATCGGTAAAATGTTGGAAATGTCAACAAATACTAGGTTCTTATTATCATATGTGGTGGATGTGTACAGAAGCAAGAACATTTTGGATTACGATACAAACCCGGTTAGAAAAAAATGGAAGAAAGGCTAGACTTAAATCCAGAAATCTTTCTTTTGAGAATTTTACCAGAAAAATACAAAAAAAGGAAGATATATATTTACTAATATATATAGTAATGGCAGCTAGGATTGTATTTGTGCAAAACTGGAAAACAGGTATCATTCCTGGAGATGAGCAGATAATAAAGAGTATTAATTGACAAGATAAAAGAAATAGATTAAAGGAATATATATGTAGTAAAATATGGGGGGAAATGTAAGATTGTGTTAAATAATTCAAGGTTGCTGGAATACCATCCCTCCAAAATGGAGAAAGTAAAGCAAAGAAAGAAGGAAGGAAGGGAACAGAGGAGTAAGAAGAAAGATGAAAGGAAGAGGAGGAAGAGGAGGAAAGAACAGAAGGGAGAAGATAGTTAGGAGAGAGGGCAGGCGGGGAAGTAGGGAAGAGGAGAGAGAGAGAAGAAGAAATAAGTTTAGAAAAAGAAAGAGAAATGGAAGGTAAGAAGAAAGAGAAGGAAGGGTAGTGTGAGATAGGAAGGGAGGATGGTAAAAAAAAAGCAAACTTGAATTAACAGAGCAATAAGGTAAAAATAAAATATTAGTTATATCCAGCCACCCATTGCTGTGGTTCAGTCTGGTTAAGTGAACAAATAAAGATATGAGAAAGTACATTAACCTCCTGCTCAATTTATTACAGAGTCTGAAGGGACCTTGGAGGTGTTCTAGTTCAACCCCCTACTGAATGATATCATACAGTTTGAGTGGATTAACATTAGAGAGCAGGATGACATTTGTACATCTCTCTCTCTCTGCCCCCCCCCCCCCCGGTTTAAGAGACTGGCCCAACCCATGTGCCAAAATATGATAAGACTGGCCTACCTCACAGGGTTCTTAGTTCAATCCAAGCTGACATTTTACATCTCTCTATCCCTCTCTCCCTCACTCCCTGCCCCCCCAGTTTAAGAGACTGACCTGACCCATCTGCCAAAATATGATAAGATTGGCCTACCTTGCAGGGTTCTTGGTTCTACCCAAGCATGGGTGGCAAACTCCATGGTTTGCAACCAAACTTTATTTTCTGAGGAGACTTTCCTGTGTCAGTTGATCAGAGTGTGTTTTTTCAAATGTATTAAGTAAGGTTGAATATGTATAGTTTTAGAAGAGGTGTGTGTGTGTGTGTATGTGTACATATAAATACAGTATATATAGTTGATAATATATATTTTTGTGTGCCTGTGTGTAATATGTATTTACATATATGCCATATATACATAGGATTAAATAGTATGTTTTGGATGTTCAGCGGTAGTAAATAGATAGGGAAATTGTATTTCGTTGAGGCTTTTGAGGCAAGGAGAAGTCAGAGATCCTAACACTTGATATGTGTGATATCAAGTTGAGCACGCCCACCCAGTTACATGACCACTCAGTCACATGATCACCAAGCCACCCCGCCACCCAGTCACATGACCACAAAGCTACTCCCACCCAGTCACATTATTACCAAACCACTCCCATCCAGTCACATGACCATCAAGCCACTCCCACATGACCATCAAGCCACACTCATAGAATGGTGGTAAAAAAATTTGGAACCCACCTCTGCGTTGTAATATCTATATGTATTATACAGTATATGGAATCGTTATCAGAGTTATACAAATAGCAGCATCTAGTGACCTGTAAATATCAAACATAATAACATGACTACTCTTCATAAAAGTCATTAAAACTCTGCTGGCTTTACTGAATGATGACAGAAGCTCTACAGTTCAAAGAGGTTCACCTTCCAAGCATTGTTCTGTGTGAGTTGGTGTAAAGAGAATGCTCCAGCAATTAACTTTTATAACGGCACAGATGTTTGTTTATAAAATGATTTCTACACAGATCAGCTTTAACATATAACCACATTTCATTCTCCTTCCTAGGGTACTGGAGTTATTTGTGATCAGCTTTGTAAGACACCTGTATATATTATTTCAAATGTTGTGCATCTGTACAAATGTGTTGTGCCGTCTCTCTAAAAAGGATACTTTTAAGCATGTTCAAAGCAGTTGTGTTTTCAGTGATTTGATGTGGCTTTAAATATTTCAATACATGCAACGTCATGTTCAATAAAATGTTATTTCAATTAACTATGCAGTAATAAGCACGTGCAATAGCATATTATGTGTCCTAATATATGATCATGAGCTGAATGCATTAATTCATGAATGATGTAAATTTGGTTTTTATGCTGCTGCAGTATTCTTATAGGGGGGAAAATCAGACTGTGAACATTAATGGCATGGTTTTATTTAGGAATGATATCACAAATAACTTCTGATACCCTTTGGAAAATATCCACTCTGCATCTGTTCCACCCCCTAGAAACATCAATTACTCAGCTTTGGTTATGGCTATTTTTAAAAATGTTTAAAATGGAGACCTCGACTGATCTGTTTTTAACATGCCCAAAGAAATTTCTTTGCAATTTGCTTTGACATACCAAAATAAGCAAACTGTAACTCTAGACTTTAACTACTTGTTTGAGAAATTATAGCTTAAGCACAAATTATATACAGTCCTTGTTTAACAACTGCATCAGAAAGCAACCCTTCACAAATACAATATAAATACAATGTCCTACCTGTCAATGACTACTTCAGTTTCAACCTCAACAATACACGGGCAAACAATAGATACAAACTCAAGGAAAACCACTCCAAACTTGATTGCAGAAAATACAACTTCAGCAATAGAGTGGCCAATGCATAGACTGCTGTATCTGACTCCATTGTTACATCCTCTAACCCCCACAGTTTCAACCTTAAACTGTCTACAGTGGACTTCACCCCATTCCTAAGGGGTCCATAAAGAGGGTGTGCGTAAGTGCACTAGCTTACCTACTGTCCCCATTTATTTGTTTCCATTCCTTGTTAATGTCCATGTTTATACTTATACCTATTACTAGTACATGTTCAACAACTAAATAAATAAATACAATAAATAACAATGTTAATAAACGGTAAAAAATAATACAACCAATGCATTTATGTGCCAGAAGAAATTTGCATCATTATTATTAGTGTATGGTTTTATTGCAGTACCCAGGAATCTCCAATGTTATTGCGAAGTAGCATTGCCAAGGCACCATGCTATACCTAAAGATGGTTTTTCAACAAAGGCAATTGTTTTATTTTCCTTTGAAGACATTTCACTTCTCATACAAGAAGATTCTTCGGTTCAGTCCTGTTATAGGACACAATTGCACACTTCCCAAAGTATGCCACAGGAGGTTAGGTGGCTTTGAACCAGGGAGAAAGACAAGAGGATCTTCCTACAGAAGCACCTAAGCCCACCTCTCTTCCTAGAGCTGACTTGTAAATGGGTGCCACAACTGGGAATGTTCGCAGCCATGAGGATTCTGACTGCCTGTAGAGAGCACCAATTTGTCTTCCCACCAAAGTGGTACCTATCTATCTACTTGCATAGAACATGCTTTTAAACTGTTGGGTGGACAGAAATTGAAGTGAGTGACAAGAGCTTATCCTGGCTGCCATGTATTTAACAAGCTTTAAACGTTGGTGTTGAGACCATCTCCAGTATCCTTAAGCCACTGAATCACCATGCCTCCCCATTGATGTATGAGACAGCTTTATTTAAACAAAATGGCAACAAATTAATGATTTTCCCAGCACATATCTCTCTCTCTGAATCACATATTCACTTAATTTAAGGATCATTTCACCGGAACCAGTTGTTCTTGCTAACAAAATAGTGTAGATTTAGGTATCAATTTTCATATGCAAAGTTATGTTTCGGGGGGGGGGGGAGATAGTTGTGTCCTAGCTTAGGGCAAAATTCACTGCCAACCTGCCCCACTCAATTAAGGCCAGCAAAAAAGAATTGGAGGGCAGAAAAAATTATTTTCTATTATCTATCCCTTCCAGCCTATCACAAATGTAATTTCCACCATGTTATCTTACTTCAATTTGAAAATAGAGATCATGATTTGCCATTTTAATTTCCTAAAAGAAATTCTCATAATTTGACCATGTTTTATGTTGAAGCAAAATGCCCCCTCACCACATTTTTTCACATTTACTTCAAAAAGGCATTCTTCAACAGTAGAACCAGTGAAGGGCTACCAAAAATTTTTACTACCACACTGTGGGCGTGGCTTATGCAAGATGCCCTGTATTTTCTTTCAACATCTTTCAGTGCAAATTGTGTGCTCTGGGGTGGAGATCCATTTTCACTACCCCACTGCTTTTCCCCCAATCCGGGCAGTAGCCGACCTCTGAGTGGACTGCTGCTAAATGTTTACCAACCAACACTACTTGCTCCATTGCTATCATCATATAAGGATGTTCATCAGCTAACAGCTAATAGGCCCACTAGGTGTTATAACTCAGTTCTGCTCTCACCCAATTCACAAAATTCTAGAAAATTTAACAATTACATCTTGTCAACTGTACAAGCCAGCTTCAGCACACCACTGGTGTTTCCAGGTTACCCGTATGAAAATTGCTTGAAATGAACTGCTTGTTAAAATGATTTCCTAAATATATTTGGTTTGCAAGTTCCAATGTTTGTGTAGTTTGGTGAAGCCCTACAAATAAAGCAGCCCTTTTTATGAGCAAAACAGGCTTACCTTCAGGGTAATGTTTGCTAACGGGTAGGCTTAAAATCTCCCCAATAATCCAGCAGGCTTTCCCTATGTAGTCCTTTCGACTACAGAATATTGCTCCAAAATTTCGTTGTGATTGCATGATTTTTTTTTCATCTAAATGTCCTCTGACTGTGTACATAATCTATACAAACTGCATTGTTCACCAAGAAAGACTTTCCAGTAGCACTTAACATCTTGACAGCAGCAAGTGTCTGTATTTGATAGTGAACACTTGACGTTATGATATTTGACAGCTGTGGCAGACATCACTTCTTATTTCATATTATCAGAAAAGTAGCATTCAGTATCTGTCAAAAGATTACAGTTCATGTGCAATGGATTCAGTTGCAATATCTGGCTGCAGACATGTATCAGCATCAGGATTTGTCAATTTTTAAAAAGTAAGCACAATTACATTTAATAGAATTATGATAATCTACATAGTAGTCTATGTAAACAGATGTGGCCATCACACATTTTCTACATCATGCATGTGTGTGTGTGTGTGTAAACACACATGCACATATGTATATATACAGGAAGCAGCAGGTGAAGCTAGGAAAAATCACATCAGATACATGTACAATTAGCACAGGTGCCCCCCAAGGCTGTGTACTCTCACCACTTCTCTCTATACACTAATGACTGCATTTCAAACAATCCATCTGTTAAACTACTGAAGTTTGCAGATGATACAACAGTGATCGGACTCATTCCAGACAATGATGAATCCGCATACAGACGGTAAGTTGAACAACTATCCTTGTGGTGTGACCAAAACAATCTAGAACTGTACACACTAAAAACCGTAGAAATGGTGGTAGACTTTAGGAGAAACCCTTCCACCTCTCACAATACTAGACAACACAGTATCAACAGTAGAGACCTTCAAATGTCTAGGTTCTATCATATCTCAAGACCTAAAATGGTCACTTAACATCAAAAACATCATCAAAAAAGCACAACAAAGAATGTTCTTTCTGTGCCAGCTCAGGAAGCTCAAACTGCCCAAGGAGCTGCTGATACAGTTCTATAGAGGAATCATTGAGTCTGTCATCTGCACTTCTATAACTGTCTGGTTTGGTGCTGCAACCCAACAGGACTGACACAAACTTCATAGGATAATCAGAACTGCAGAAAAAGCAATTGCTGCCAACCTGCCTTCCATTGAGGACCTGTATACTGCAAGAGTAAAAAAGAGGGTGAGGAAAATATTTACTGACCCCTCACATCCTGGACATAAACTGTTTCAACTCCTACCCTCAAAACGTCACTACAGAGCACTGCACACCAAGACAACTAGACACAAGAACAGTTTTTCCCCAAACTCCATCACTCTACTAAACAAATAATTCCCTCAACACTGTCAGACTTTTTACTAAATCTGCACTTCTATTCTACTAGTTTTTCTCACCATTCCTATCATCGTTTTCCTCCCACTTTGGACTGTATGACTGTAACTTGTTGCTTGTATCTTAAGATTTTTATTAATATTGATTGTTTCTTCATTGCTTATTTGACCCCTATGACAATCATTACGTGTTGTACCATGTGATTCTTGACAAATGTATCTTTTTCTTTTATTTATGCTGAGAGCATATGCACCAAGACAAATTCCTTGTGTGTCCAATCACAATTGACCAAAAAAATTCTATTCTATTCTATTCTACATACATGTAGAATAGACGCCCCGAGTCTACGGAGAGGGGCGGCATACAAATTTAATAAATTGAATTGAATTGAAATTGAATGTATGCATACATACACAGACACACAGAGACACACACAGTCACACACACATGTGTTGCAATATCTGGCTGCAGAAATATATATAGAGAGACAGAGGCAGAGAGACCACAGAGAGAGACAGAGAGACAGAACATTAATTAATAGTTACAACCTGCCTTTTTCTCCCCTTTTCTCTCTCAGGTTTGGTTCACAAAACCTTGCTCTCCTCTCCTCTTTTCTCCCTTAGGCTGGTCCAATCGATCTTTTCCTATGCCCTTCTCTCCCTCAGGTTGGCCCCACAAAAGCCTCTCCTATTTTATCCCCTTCTCTCCCTCAGGTTGGCCCCACTTATTCTCTCCTATTCTATTTTCTCCTTCAGGCTTGCCCCTCAGAAGCTTCTCCTATCTTATCCCCTTCTCTCCCTTTCAGGTGGGGAGGGAGAGTAGAATCCTCAGCACGGGGTAGCATGTCTAAAAACTCCCAGGCTGCAAGCTGGATGAGTCACACGCTGGCCACACCCACTTATGGTTTTGGAGATTTTGTGATGATGCGTGAGTGGTGTTTGTTTTTATACATATAGATATATAGTATGCATAATTCAAATGTTATCATTATTATGTACTAGTCCTTATAACATAGCAAGTGTTGATAATTATGTTATTAAATATTCCTAGGTTGTATTATACAAACAGGAGAAATACCATTGCTTAAGATAAACCTATTTATGTGTTTTCGTAGGACAGAACTGCATAATGTTTGGTGAGTTAGTGCTCTGCAAACTAAATCCATACTTCCCTTCTTTAAATGCACAGTTGTACTGCATAGGAAGCATTAAATGTGAATATCATAAATATACTTGATATACGCAACCAAAAGAAAGATGAAATGAGTTACATACAAAACCTTAAATAAGCATATCCAATTCAAATAAAAAAGACTGTTAAAGAAGCTCAAGTACAGAACTGAAGAAACAGCCGTAAGAAAGAAGCAGTTTCACTATGTATGCAGAAAAACTTTCCACATTTAAAAACAAAATAAAATATATAATTTAAGGTCAATCCAGTATTTTAAGTTCTGGTGACATATTTATGTTCTGTCGGGCTCTCTGGTAGACTCCTCCCAAAAATTCACACGTACAAATTTCAGACACACACACGTTTGAAAATTCAAAACAATGTTCTTTATAATGAAAATTCCCTTAAACTAAGCCCTCTTTTGGTATAGCAAAGAGCACTCGTCTCCAAACAAACTGGTAATTTGTACAAGTCCCTTATCAGTTCTGTGATACTTAGCTTGCAGCTGTGAGGCAATTCACAGTCCTTCTTCTTTCACAAAGTGAAACACACTTTGCTCTGGTTTAGTTTCAAAGCAGGGAAAAATCAGCACACAAAAAGTCAAAGTCAGTAAAGCAGTCACGAAACACAATGATCAGATAATCCTCCACAATGGCCAAACCCACAGGCTGCTATTTATAGCAGCCTCACTAATTACCACAGCCCCACCCAACCACAGGTAGCCTCATTTTCTTTGATAATAATCTCTCAGTTGTTGTTGCCTATGCATCGCTCTTGGCATACGTGGCTGTATCATTAACTCCTGTTCTGAATCCAAGGAGGAGCTAGATAATTGATCTCCTTCTGAGCTGTCTGCCACACTCTCCTCCTCCCTGTCACTCATGTCTTCTTGGTCAGAGGAGCCTTCATCAGCAGATTCCACCGAGGGCAAAACAGGCCTGCAGCATGTGGATGTCTCCCCCACATCCACAGTCCTTGGGGCAGGAGCTGGGCCAGAGCTAACCACAACATATTTATATCTACAATATATCTTTGAGGTTGGAAAGAAAGAAATAGAACCAGAATACTGCAACCAATTTTGATCACCATACGACGATTGTTGAGACCTTGGAAAAATTCAGAGAAGAGTAACTAAGATGATCAAAGGCCTGGAGAATAAAACATATGAAGATGCCTGCTGTATTAGGGTTTGGCTATTCTAAAGCAAAGAAGAATTTGGGGTGACATGATAGGAGTAGTCCAGTATTTGAGATGCTGCCACAAAGAAAAGGGGGTCAAATTATTCTATTACCAGAGGGCAGGACAAGAAACAATGGTTCAAAATTAACCAAGGAGAGAAGCAACCTGGAATTAAGGAGACACTTCCTAACAGTGAAGAAAATTAACCAGTGTGTAGGAATCATAGACATGGAGACATGGTTTTCTGAGCACAGCTGTTCCGAGCTAGGAAAATCTGTCTCTGAGTCTGAAGTCTCTTGTGTTCACCTCCTCTCTCTGGGTATCAAGGAGCTCTTTGGTCAAACCTGCATTTGTTTTTAATAGTAAATTACTTGTGCACACAAGTAAAAAATATTAATTTAGCTAGTTTAATAACAATGGATAAACGGTGAACATATAACATATATTATAGACACAGATCATATTAAGGTGTTATTGCTAACTAAGCAGAAGAATGCTTAATTAACTTTTACCCTTAGACCAAGGATAGGCAAAATTGGCTCTTCTATGACTTGTGGACTTCAACTCCCAGAATTCCTGAGCTAGCATGATTGGCTCAGGAATTCTGGGAGTTGAAGTCCACAAGTCATAGAAGAGCCAACTTTGCCTACCCCTGCGGCCTAGACAAACAGAAGAATGCTTAACTGATTTTTACCTTAGATAAACAGAGAGCTGAATAAATAATCTTTACCTTAAACAGGATAGAGAGATGAGTAAATAATCTTTACATTAAGCAGGATGTTCAGTGAATATTTACCAAGATAGGCATTCCACATCTTTGGCAAAGATTGATAACAACCTACACCAGTGGAATAGCTTGCCTTCAGAAACCATGGGTGCTTCATCACTGGAAAGTTTTTTTTTTTAAAAAACTAGACAGCCACTTATCTGAAATAGTATTATTATTATTATTTATTAAATTTGTATGCCGCCCCTCTCCATAGACTCGGGGCGGCTCACAACAATAGTAGCAAAACAATATGTAATACAAATCTAATAATTTAAACTAAAAACCCATAATTTAAAAACATGCACACAACACACCATACATAACCAATATAGGCTTGGGGAAGTTATTTCAGTTTCCCCGTGCCTGACAGCAGAGGTGGGTTTTAAGGAGTTTACGAAAGGCAAGGAGGGTGGGGGCAGTTCTAATCTCAGGGGGGAGCTGGTTCCAGAGGGTTGAGGCCGCCACAGAGAAGGCTCTTCCCATGGGACCCACCAGACAACATTGTTTAGTTGATGGGACCCGGAGAAGGCCAACTCTGTGGGACCTAATCGGTCGCTGGGATTCGTGCGGCAGAAGACGATCCCGGAGATAATCTGGTCCGGTGCCATGGAGGGCTTTATAGGTCATAACCAACACTTTGAATTGTGACCAGAAACTGATCGGCAACCAATGCAGACTGCGGAGTGTTGGTGTGACATGGGCAGAGTATAAGTTCTCCTACTTGAACAGGGGGATGGACTAGAAGACCTCCAAGGTCCCTTCCAGCTCTATTATATTTTATTCTAACACTTGTTTTGGATATCTATTTCCCATTGTTAATAAATTGAATAAAATAATATTTTTAATATATTATTATTATTATTTAGTATTTACTGAAAAGGCAAAAGGTGAACAAGCCACAGGACAAGTCACCATGGCCAACTCGTTGCAGTACAACTCTCTGCAGAATAAGAGAGTTACATTAATATAAAATAAATTGTGAAATAGCATCATTAAGTAAAGGATGGAAAAGGAAGGATAGAATGGAATACAAATGAGAAAAATTTAAATATTTTTAAATTTTATTTTAAAATTGAATTCTTAAATTGCCCTGTGGCAACTTGGCCCTGGTGAGTTGGCTGCAATAAATTGGCTGTGGCAAGCTGGCCATTTGCATACAAAGAGTAGCTTGCAAAGAGCTGTGGTGTCACAGTGGTTAGAATGCACTATTGCAGGCTAACTCTGCCCACAGCCAGGCGTTTGATGCTGACTGCCTTAAAGTTTAACTCAGCCTTACATCCTACCGATGTTAGTAAAATGAGGACCCATAAACTGATTCTGTAAACCACTTAGAGAGAGGTGTCAAGCTTTGTGAAGTAATATGTAAGTCTGAGTGCTGCTTGCATCTGTTCTCCCACAGCATCTCTTGTAAGAGGTTATTGACAAATGAAAGTATACATATTGAGAGCTTCCCACATATTGCTATCCTGGTTCTAAAATAATAATTCAAAAATTAGAAATTGGAGTTTAGGCTCAATGTTTTAAGTTTCATTTTGCAATTTCAATAACATGACTTCCCTGTCTTTTCAGAAGTATGAAGTAACAGGTTGAAGAAAGATCTAGTAAGCAATCACTCTCTATCTCTACCATAGATGATTCACTGAAAGAATGTATCTTTTCCATTATATTTGCCACATATAAGCTATTTCTCAGTCCCATATGGTAAAAGATGCTGCTATTTTAAAAAGCTAGGAACACATTGGCTATTAGTGCTTTATTTATTGCAATGCACAGCTTTCATCCTTTGGCATTCAAATGATTGGACCCAGATGACAGGCTATAGAAGCTACTTAAATACAAGTAGCATCTGCCTCTTTGGCAGACTTCATTTGCAGATGCCTTTGGGTCTGTCAAAGAATAATCTGTTGTACCGGTGGCCTGCGTTCATTTCTTAAAATATCATCTATGGTATTTTTTAAAATGCTGTGTTGATTTTGTAACCAAAATAAAGAGTCTAAAAATACAGTCGGATCAAAATCAGCAATAGTTTGGCTTTGGAATAAATGATTTTGACAGGTTTATTTTACAGCAAATCCATTTGCTCCATTTTATTCTGATTGCAGCTCATGACATTAAATTGGGGAACCCATGAATTTGGAAGCACAATGCAATGACATGTTAATAAAATAAAATTAAAATTAAATTTTGAATCCAGTCTGCTTCATTACATTCTTTTCTATATTCTCAGAGATGTTTTCACTGAAAGATCCACACACATCCCTTTTTTCTACCCCAAACTTCAAAAGTTCTTAGTCCGTCCTTCATAAACTCTGTTGCTACTCCAGCAAATTAAGGCATGAAGCTGATTTAGCTACTTTTGACACTTTCAGCAAAATACAAGTAAAATGGCAAGCAATTATCCCCGAGAGTAAAAGAATGCTGTAATAATAAGTTACATACCATAACTAACTACTGGCTGTCTTTTAATTATATATTTGAAATCAACCTGATCCAGATTGTTATCCCAGGCTGTACTGTACTATGTATAGCAACCCAGAATTTTTACACAAACTAAACTAGGGTAAGAAAGGAGACAGTAAGGAAAACAATTACATATGAGAGAGATAACACAAAGAAATCCAGCTAGGTTATGTGGAGCTGTTAATGGTATAACTATATGCAATTCATAGAAAATAATTTCCATTTTATTTTCTATAATCTGAAGGTAAAAATGGAATTCATAAAGAAAATCTTGACCATCCTCTCCCTCTTTGGAAGGTTTCAGATGTCTACATTTTTACAGATAGGTTTTGCAAGCCTCCATCTTATAATGCTATATTTATTTGTTTATTTAATAAATTTATATGTTGCTCACCTCATTGTCAAATTATTATTTTATAAATAGTCATTCTCAACATGATTTACTAATTTCAAATAATAGCCAAAAGCATCTGCCTGCTGTGTTTCAACCAATGTAAAGGAAAAGAAGAGGAGGTACTGATCTAAACTACTGTTGCAAACTGATGCTATAAACATCAGTTGCATTTGTCTTTCAGATATCCCTTTCTTTAAAAAAAAATATTTACTTTGCTTTTTACTTTTAAGAATAGCAAATAATGCTTTGCTTTCAAGAAGAAATTTAAAGATAAATGTGTCATATGTCTCAGTTTATAATTCTACATTACAAGAAAAGAATAGTTATAGATGTTAGTGGGTTTTTTAAAAAAAACATTAGAACTTCTTTGTTCATTTGTTGCATTGGGGAACTAAATCTGTTAGGAACTAAATTTAAATATTATTTCATTGCAAGCTCCTTTACAGAGCCTCTTGACAATTCTTATTTAAACGACTGTCTTTTGTCCTTATTCAAGGTTTGTTTATTAGCAGACCTAACAAAGAAATGTTCACACTTAAAAACAAAATCAATAGTCTCTTTTCTTTATAGTGCCATGTATAAGCAAGTTTATCTTGAGAATATCATTTGGGGATTGCAATCATCCAGACCATTCTAACAATGCAGATTAATTTTCGGTAAATGTAACTCTGCAGGCAAAGATAATCCTAGAGGCAAAACTAATAAATTGTGACTGAAACCATAACTTTACAACAGAAATGTTGGCAATTCAGAATTGATAACACTAGCAACTCAGAACTGATAATACTACTCTGAAGTTTGACCTACATTGAAGCAGCAGGAAATTCATGTATACAATTATTAGGATAATTAAAAATTCTAGTACAGAAAAGCATACATTTCTATTAGTAGTAGTAGAAAAAGAATTAATACTATCATAGCTATTGTATATCAAGTAAGTAAAGATTTCCTCTAGTAGACCTCAACACATGGTGCCTTCAGGAATACATTCACATAATTTTCTTGGGAACAATGAAATATTTTTCAATTGCTTGAGATAAATTCCTTGCGTGTCCAATTACACTTGGCCAATAAAAAATTATGTTCCATTCCATTCCATTCTGATGTCTTTGTTTGAGTGTCCAATCACACATGGCAAATGAAGAATTCTACTCTACTATATTCCACTCCACCCCACCCCACCCCACTCTATTTCTATTCTGTTCTATCTACTCTGATCCAATCTTAATAATCAAGATTGAACTCCAGATTGTGGCCAGATATAGTCTGCAATACTGCATTCTAACCACTGCACTACCAGAGCTCAGTTATTTACACCTGGATACTTGGCCCAAATGCCATTTGTTTTCCTTTCCTGCATCAAAGCCATTGAACAAAGAGAACTGAATTAAAACTAGATTATTTTGACTAGTCTGACTGCTGAAGTAAGGGTTAATTTTGGATCATAACTGTTTCATATGCCCTTATTAGCTAGATAACCTTAGATGACTAGTCTTCTAGAGCAGTGATTTTCAACCTTTTTTGAGCCGCGGCACATTTTTTACATTTACAAAATCCTGGGGCACACCACCAACCAAAATGACACAAATCTAATAAATAAATAAATAAATAAATAAATACATACATACATACATACATACATACATACATACATACATACATACATAAATAACCCCCTCATATATACAATCCCATGTAACATCCTCTTATAAATACAGTCAATCATCAATCATCCCTCCTCAAATTTATACCGCTCTCTCATTTCTGGGTACTTCTCCTGTCTTTCCCCCTTTTCTCTCTCATGTTTCTCATTTCTCTCTCTTCCTCCCTTTTTCCCTCATTCCTTCTCCCTCTCACTTCTCCTCTTTTTCCATCCCTGTCTCTCTCCCCTCTTTATGCGTGTGTGTGTATACACACTCGAACCATTTCCAAAACCAGTTGAGGGCTGGGTTTTTTTCCTCTTTTATTCTTTTCAAAAACAAGTGGGGGCTGGGGTTTTTTTCTTATTATTTGGGTGCTTTTTACCATATGCTTCAAGAAGCACCTCTCTCTCTCTCTTTTGCTCTCTCTCGTTCTCTCTCTTATTTTCTTTCTCTCTCATGCTTTCTCTCTCTTGTTCTCTGGCGGGATTAGTCATCTGTTGTCCTCCTGATGCTGCCAGGGACAAAACGCCCACCCACTCCTGAGGGAAAAGACGGACTGTTTGGGATGGGAATTAGCACCTCTCCCGCCGCGTTAAGTAGGCAAGGCAAGGCAGAAACTTGCCAGACGCGGAGCCCAAAAAAAGCGCCTCAGGAAGGCAGAAGCGAAGCGCCCCCACCGCCCGCTCGCTTTCCAACGCTGCGCCCGTTGCACCAGGCTCTTTGCCTGAATCCACCTCCTTTCTGAGGCTCGAGCGAATCTCCTTCACCAGCAGCCAGGGGGTCGGCTTCGCCCCCTGCCCAGCTGAAAGTGTGTGTGTGAGGGGGAGAGCTTGCTTCTGCAACCTCATGGCCAGAGAGAAGCGGGATAGCAAGGCAGCGGCATTCTTCTGCCTGGCCTGGGGCTCTGCTTGGTTTTCCCGGGCTTCCCGCAGCATGTAGGTGGCCGAGAAGACCGAGCGGGACTGTGAGAGGGGTGGGCGTTCCCACAGTGCTTGGAGCGGCTAGCGGACGGATCGCCAGCGCCGCTGCAGCCACAGTTGTGGGAGGAGCCGCGCCCCAAGAAAGCCGGAGAGAAGGACGGATCGGGCGGGGACAGCCACAAGTGGAAGTCTCAGCCCTGGAGCTCCCACTTGCAGAAGCTGCCCCTCCCCTGGCTATTGCCCGCCGCTATTAGCGAGGAGAAGCCATGCGCGCGAGGGGGCCGACTTTCAAAACAACCTTTGCTGGCCTCCGCCTCGCGGCACACCTGACCATGTCTCGCGGCACACTAGTGTGCCGCGGCACACCGGTTGGGAAACACTGTTCTAGAGGAAGCTCCTCTGATTGGTTAAACAAAGTCTTAGAAATAAGCATTTTGTTGTAGAAAAGAAGATTGTATTTTTAAAATGTAATAACATGGGCAGCTACAACTGCCTATTTCTTTGTACAGTATCTGCTATTCCTGAATAACAATTTAACAAGGCACCAGATCCCATTTCTACCTATTCTTATATGCCTGCCAAATTCTCCATTTGGGCTCCAAAGTCCATCCCTAAATTTTGCATGTTTTCAATAAAGGCGCACTATTAATTAATTCATTCAAATTGATTACCATGTGGAGACTCCAGAGATCAATGGTCTCTGGAATCTCCCCACGTGACCTACCAGTCTCTCTGGGATGGCATTACATTGGAGGAGATTGAGTAGTTTTAAGGTATGAATGTATGCACTGAGCCTTGCAGATCTTGACCCATTAACACAGTGAAAGGGTTGCCCCTATATTTGGCATAGAGCAGCCAACATTTTTTACAAAGCTGACAGATGCTGAGAATTTTTGCCATGGTATAAGTTTCTAGATAAGACTATTTTCAAAGGCTGCCATAAGCTTAGTCCGCTGGGAGTCACCAACTAAATTTATTTTTGTCTTATTTATTTTTAAAATGCATATGCCAGTTTTCAAAATAAAGCTTTATCTGGGTGGCTTCTAAAACCATTTTTTAAAAGGCTTTGTGTTCTTCTATATATCTGTAGCAAAGTAGCATCTTTTCATTACAAATATCAAAGCAAGATTCAACTATCAGCTTTATTATTAATAAAATAAAGCTTAATTTGTTTTAATGATCTTAGATGTCTCTGTGATTCTAAAATCTAAAATGCAAATTCCATGTTCAAACACTATCTTGATTAAGTTAATTCAGGATTGCAAGTTTTTACATTTCAGGAACGATAATCAGGCAAGCAGGTTTCCTTTCTCCTTTTAAAGCCTCAGGTGGCAGAGGAATAAATCTAAGTATTTACTTGTAAGTATTAACTCTAGGCAGTCCACTGTTCTCGTGAAAAGCTGAATCAAACAAAAGCTGACCACTTGATCTCATACTGCACTCTAGACAGCTGGTTCATAACGTTAGAAACAGATATTTTCCTTATAATTCCCATGATGTTTCCTCCCCAAAGCAGATTTTAGATGAAACAAAGCATTACAATGCAGATAACCAGTTAGATAGATGGATAATGTGTTAGATGGAAGACTTAAATGAGAAGTTGGGAGAAAAGTAAGTGCAAAAAATCCCAACAATAGAGTTTATCCTTACCTTGTCCTTCCTATCTGCAGAAAGTCATATATGGACTCAAACCATGACAGCTTCTTACAACATGAGCTGGTTTTTACGAAGACACTATAAATTACGCCTTTGGTGTGCTCACAGAATTATCACTTAAATTATTCTGGAGTTTGACTTGTTGTCCTCTTCTACCGTGCAATATTTGCACATATATGAATCCACAAATCACTTCTAAGACTGAAGCGTGAATGTAAAATATGTTGTGAGATCTGGAATAAGATGTATACTAAATCAAGCCAGATTTCTAGGAGACATTATTTAAATTTTATCAAGATAAGGAATATGGTTTCTGGTAGCTTTTTTTATGAATGTGCTGAAAGTCATTGGCCAAACCACCACACAGAAGCATGAATATGTGGAAGGAAACTGAATCATGCCACCTTGATTTATGTATGAATATAAAGCAGAAATGTTTGTGTATCCACATTTCTGAAATCCAAATGTGAGATTTGTGTCCTTTCTCGGGGTTAGTCAATCATTCACCGGGAGAACCCTCACAACGCATATATCCACAATGCAAAAACACTAAACATGATAAGTTTTTAATCTATCTTTCTTTTAAAAAGTTTATCTTGGTAGAGCAGTCACAATTTGTGTTAACTTTTGTCTTTCTTCCTGACAGTTTGCTGGAAGCTTTTCAAAAAAAAAAGTCTTGCAAGATGGAGCATCACAGCAGCACATAACTAGGGATGTGTTTGTGTTTTGCCTTGTTGCCCCCAAACTAACCTCTATGAATAAGCATGCCTATATTGCACAGTGAAATTATCAAGCTGACTGGCATGAAATCAGCCATTGAATGTAACAGGAGGTTGGGAGAACGTTTTTTTGAAAATTAAGTTGCAGAGGTGCCTTTTAACATAACTGTAGGCTGACAAGTGAAAACTAAAATTGTTATGGATACTACTTGATGGCTCGCAGGAATAGACTCAATGTTTCCACAGACTGATTACATAGACCCAGATAATCCTATATGTCTGCTCTTGTCTTCAGTTTAGAAATAAAAAAGCATAGGACAAAGGTGGAAGATTCACCCCAACAACTGTAAATAGAACTGTTAGCAAGGACTGCCCCTGAGCTAAATTTACTAAATAGATTTCACAGATAAGAATTTCAGCACCATATTCGGCAGTGGCATCATATTAAAACTGTCCCCGATTATATTCCAAGTTAGGGCTCTGGGTAAAGAACCAATATTCTTCCATCGTTCTCCTCCCCCCCCCCTGCAATTGTATGCTAGGTGTAATTTATTGATTTATTTCTGAATTACAGTAGATTCTTTGCAATGATCCACCACAGTGCTATTGTAAGTACAGCAGGATTGAATATTCTTTATCTAGAGATTTTGCACAGCAACTTCATCAAGCATAATCAATAGCAAAATATGATAAAATTCAGAAAAGGATATTGTTTTAAATAATTAGCTTCAATTCCATCATTTTAGTGGGCTACCATATCCATATGATTTTGGAGCACATGGTGTTAAAACCAACCTATTGGTACTATTAGAGTAACAAACAATGAAGTTTTAGTTTAATAAAATCCCAGAATAGAATAGAATAGAATAGAATAGAATAGAATAGAATAGAGTAGAGTAGAGTAGAATAGAATAGAAGAATAGAATTTTATTGGCCAAGTGTGATTGGACACACAAGGAATTTGTCTTGGTGCATATGCTCTCAGTGTACATAAAAGAAAAAGATACATTTGTCAAGAATCATGTGGTACAACACTTAATGATTGTCATAGGGGTCAAATAAGCAATGAAGAAACAATCAATATTAATAAAAATCTTAGAATACAAGCAACAAGTTACAGTCATACAGTCCTAAGTGGGAGGAAAATAAATAAAGTCTTGGGGGAATAAGATAGAGGCGCCAAATTATTATTCTGAATAAAAATGTCAAGAGTGAACCCCTTTGGTGGAATAGAGTGCTGAGCTTTGTGCCCAGATCATGAGAGCGTGGAAACCATCAAGGTCACCAATGCACCCTGAGAAGGAGATGGATTGTTCCTATAACAAAAGGATAATAATTGGACAATGTGATCACCCAGGGGTGGGGGGAGCAATAGAAACTATTGCCTATGTAACTGGGCAAGCATTTGCATGGAAGAAAACAGAATTGGTTTTGATTCTTCAGTAGCAGAATGGTGTGTCCAATAAAGTTTTACTTTTGTGCATTCAAAACTTCCAAGAGTGTTTACTTACTTTGGGTTCATTAGTCAGACAGTTGACAACAAAAGATAGCAATCACTATATGCATATTAAACAATAAGAAAAAGAGAAAGAGTAGACAATGGCATCAAAATCTAATCTAATCAGGAAAGTTCTTTTCTATAGAGACCCCGATTCCTAGTGTCAAACGTTAAACTGTTCCCACAATCATTGCAGCCTACTCAAATTGGTCTTTGCATTTATGACTTTGAGCTGCTTCTCACAGTCCAGATTCACTTCCTGACTCTCACTAGAAGAGGGTAGTGGCTTTCAAAATTAGAACAGAGTCATTCTTTTTGTTCATTCCCTCCTGCAGCTTTGACCTAGTACAACATCAAATGAAATCCAAGATTGTCTGTTTCATAGGGTGAAACTGAATAATACACCCGAGCATCCTATGGGTTCTTGTGTGATCTGAGAAATGAGACATTTGATTCATATCAAAAGTCAAAACTACACTAGGGTTATTTATTATCAGCTGCTAATTCGGGTTTGCTAAAAGTCTTAGGCAATGTTTAATGTCTTACTATGAATTCCTTCTGAAGTCTCCTCAGGTTCTTGAAGTGCTGCTGTTTGAGAAACGCGAACATGAAGCCATCTTGAAATGCAGAAAAGCTAATTGTGCTATTATTTTCAATTTTTTCCCCTCAGTAGTAATAATAATAATTATCACAACTTGCAAAAAATCTCTAAAAACAAAAATTAGCTAAAAAGTACCATTATAATCCCTCTCTCTCAGCCATATTCTTTCCCAAGACAATAACATTCAGAAAAATGTCTGTGAGGCACCTTTTAATGTTATTTGTAAAAACAATCAGCAGTATGATACAGTTAGCTGCCTTCAAACATACTGAAGTCTGAAAAAATATGAAGTGGAATAGCTTTCTGTCACTTCTGGCCAGAAAGGCATAGAATAAACAAAGAAGGAAACAAAGATACATCAAACATAAGAACCATTATTTGTGGCTAGAGTTTTCAAATCTACAACACCGAAGAATTTTACAGTCATTTCAAGGATTGATAACAGAAGTTGACAGTTTATGTTCAATCTTAAAACTGAAAACTTAGTTGCAATCCATCTGGGAATTGATGTCATTTCTAATTTAGGAAATGTACACTAGTCAGCACCATAAATATTTTACATGGTGACTAAACTAATTTGAAGTTTATTTTTGTTTAGTTTTTTTCCCCCCACAGCTTAAAATCCCCCCACTCCAAAATTAAGTTTACTTCTCTTTGCTATACTCATCATCTCGTAACTTTAGACCAGTATTTCCCAACCTTGACAACTTGAAGATATCTGGACTTCAATTCCCAGAATTCCCCAGCCAGAATTTGCTGGCTGGGGAATTCTGGGAGTTGAAGTCCAGATATCTTCAAGTTGCCAAGGTTGGGAAACACTGCTTTAGACAATTCTTCTTGGTGTAGTAAGGAATGTAAGGGTTAATATCTATTGGCAAATTTGTTCAGTTAACCAAACTGGTGATGCTTAAAATTATTCAGAAGAATAAATCATTCTTCTTTCCATTCTCACTAGAGACTACACTTTATACACACATTTTGTAACATAAATCTTTTATCACATTGACATCAATAGAGAAGCTATGCAATGCAGCATTCTCTCCTGACTATATCATTGGAAACTTTGAAGAGATAATGAAGTGACTTGATGTCTCCCAACCAGTAGCTTTTTTCTCTACCTTTTCTGATAAAAATATATTTACCAGACAGGCCAAAAAAAACCCCACCATATCTATTTCTGATCATATTTTAAATTCCACACATAAATATAGCAAAAGGTCCATTTTATAGGTGTACTAAAATGCTGTGGGTAAATAATATCATTCTTATAAAGAGGCTACAATAATGATTTAGAATAGAAGAAACTGCCTTATATGTTACTTCAAAGGTGGACAGTAGTCAGTTACAGAGCCTATACCTGTTTGCACTATTCAGGTGACCCTACCATCCAGACCCTACCATCATTTCTTGGAGGAGAAATGAAATATCTGCAAAGAAAACAAGCAAGTCCAGTTGCCTCTTGAAAAAGCATCTTTGGGGCATTCAAGATGAAGATCGTTACCTATAAAGCCCTTCATGGTGTTATCTGATAAGCTTTCTGTTATTGTCTGATACAATCAGGTGAACTGGATGCATTCTGAGTCTTTTCAATTTATTTATTTATTTATTGGATTTGTATGCCATCCCTCTCCGTAGACTCGGGGCGGCTAGCAACAATGATAACAAAAACAGCATGTAACAATCCAATTAATAAAACAACTAAAAACCCTTATTATAAAAAACAAACATACACACAAACATACCATGCATAACTTGTTATGGCCTAGGGGGAAGGAATATCTTAACTCCCCCATGCCTGGCAGCATAAGTGGGTCTTGAGTAGTTTACGAAAGACAGGGAGGGTGGGGGCAGTTCTAATCTCCGGGGGGAGTTGGTTCCAGAGGGCTGGGGCCACCACAGAGAAGGCTCTTCCCCTGGGGCCCGCCAAACGACATTGTTTAGTCGACAGGACCCGGAGAAGTCCAACTCTGCATGACCTTATCGGTCACTGGGATTCATGCGGTAGTAGGCAGTTCCGGAGGAAATTGAATTTCATCATCTTGTGGGACCAAAGAAAGATGCCTTTTTTGTCAGGGTCTCTGCTTTCTGAACAGCATCCCCTTGGAGTCAAATGAAAGCCATAATGTGGAAGCATTTTGAAGATTCCTAAGACCAGGTTGTGTTCCCATCTCTGGATTTGTGTGTTTGTGAAGCCCAAGATTTTATTTAAATGGCTCTTGTCTGTGTGTTCTTGTTTGCTTTTAATACACATTTTAATTATGTATTCTTTTGATTATATACTCTACCCAGAGTGGTTTCAAAGTCAAGCAGGATCGAAATTCAATGACTAAATAAATAAAACTATGGACCTCCAGATAGTGCTGAATTATAATTCCCACCATCCCTCATCACTGGCAAAACAATTGAGAGATAATGTTTTGCAGCCTCGGGTTCCCCTTCCCTGATCAAACTTTACCTACACTATACTTACTAGCTGGCTTGCTTGCAAACATCAACATGAATTGATTCAGACAGGAATGTTTCCCAATTCTTTCAGAGATATAGGCCAGAGACTGAATTTAGGATTTTATAAATGCATCTGAGCTGCAGAATTATTTTTATATAAAGATAATTCTGCACAGAGGGTTTATAGCTGCCTGTTACTCCCTTTCAACACAACTTATGATTTGATACTTTTATTTTCAGAAAAGCTATATATCTTCAGTCAATGAAAGTGACAGACCTTTGGTCAACAGGATTCCCAGGACAGCAGCCGACATTACCAGGAATAAGACTATAAAAGATCATATAAAATAAGAATAAAAATACAAATATATTCATTTATTACGTTTGGTGACCAGTAAAAATAAGCATTTTTAAAAAGTTTTCCCTTTTCTTATGCTTTTCTATTTGTTTGCCTATTCTTTCTTTCCTCCTTTCCTTTTAGTTTCTTCTATTATATGAAAATTCTTAATAAATATAAACAAACAAAAAAGAATGAATGAATACATTTCAATAATAGTTACTGAGAGAGTAAAAGTAAATGCATAAAGATAAGTAAAGTAGACGAAAGATAGAAATAGATAGAAAGGTAGATAAATAAATAACAGATGCATAAATTTGTTACTTCTGTGAATATAAAAACATATTCATCTGGGAATTTAAATTACACAACTATAGGAACCAGATGAACTTTGTTTTTTACCACATTCTCATAAATTGGAAGCTGTCATTAAAAGGGATATTTCCTTTGAAGACTTTAATATATATCTGAGGATGAGAGAACAAAGAAGTCATATCAGGGGGAAAATATCCAACAAATACATAGATCTCATTCCAAATTGTATGGGACTTTGAATATAAAAAAAGACCAAGGTAAGAAGCAGGAGTAAAACAGATGATTACAGATTTGAGACAATAACAAGAATGCCTCCAACAAGATATTCCCTTGTCATCCATTAGCAGTATAGTAGCAAACAGTATTTTGCATTACAATTTTTGCCTGTATTTTCAGTTTTTTGTCTTGGAAAACAATGTCATTTTTTTTTCTTTATTCATTACTTTAAATTTTTTTCTTCCTTCTTCTTGGTCAACATTAACACTTCAATTTTTATCCATTTCTGGCATCATTGTTACTTTTTCCTCTATAAGATACATATTATTTTTTACATAGCAAAGGACAAACTACAAGGTCTAGATCAATAAAAGGCATTTAAACCTACACAGTATAAATCAATAATATTAATCATAACTTAGTACTGAATTTTTTTATTCTTGTCCTTCTCTTGCTAGATATTCCTTTTGCCGGTTATTATCAAAGTCTTCATATTTACTATTATTAGACACTCCTCAATATAAAAATCTAATCAGAAGCATCTATTTTAGTTATTATGAAGTAGTCCTGGTTTTTTGCAGTCTTTTGAACAAAGGTCCATATAGCTATATTTTTTATTATTTTATTTATTTTGTCAAGCATATATAAGATTACGAAGTATAAACATTAATATGAATATATAAGAAGCATAAGCGTGAGTTTGAGTATATGATATTTTACATATACATGGGGACTTTAGGATAAGGATGGTAGGCACACTGGTGTGCTTATACACACCCCTTACAGACCTCTTAGGAATGGGGTGAGGTCAATGGTAGACAGTCAAAGGTTAATGTTTTGGTGGTTTGGGGAAAAAAACTAAAGAGTCAGGTAATGTATTCCAGGGATTGACCATTCTGTTGCTGAAGTCAATTTTTTTGCAATCAAGTTTGGAGCGGTTTGCATTAAGTTTATATATATTACGAGCTTGTGTGTTGCTGTGGTTGAAGATGAAGTAGTCATTTACAGGTAGGACATTGTAGCATATAATTTTGCGTGCTACACTTAGGCAGATTGAAGGCGGAGGAGTTCTAAATTTTCTAGGCCCAAAATTTCAAGTCTGGTGACATAAAGTATTCTGCTGCAAATAGTACTCATCTTGTGAAATATCTCTGGATATTCTCAATTGTATTAATGTCCAATATGTAGTGTGGGCTTTAGACAGATGAACTGTATTCGAGTCTTGGTCTAGCAAATGTTTTGTGTGCTCTGGTTAGAAGTACAATATTACCAAAGAAGAAGCTATGTAAGATTAGGTTAACCACTCTAAATGCCTTCTTAGCAATGCTGTTGTAGTGGGGTCTAGCACTTAGGTCATTAGAGATGAGTACTCAAAGGTCCTTTACTGAGTGAGGATTTCGACAAGGTCATGATCATCTAGTTTGTATTTTATGTTCTGATCATTTTTGCCAATGTGTAAGACTGAGCATTTAGTTTACTTTAGTTTATTTAGATTTGTATGCCGCCCCTCTCCGAAGACTCGGGGCGGCTAACAACAATAAAAAACAATGTAACAAATCTAATATTAAAAAGTAATCTAAAAACCCCCAATTTAAGAGACCAATCATACCAACAAACATACCATGTATAAATTCTGTAAGCCTAGGGGGAAAGGAGAAAATTTTCAATTCCCCCATGCCTGACGACAGAGGTGGGTTTTAAGGAGCTTGCAAAAGGCAAGGAGGGTGGGGGCAACTCTGATATTTGGGGGGAGCTGGTTCCAGAGGGTCGGGGCTGCCACAGAGAAGGCTCTTCTCCTGAATCCTGCCAAATGACATTGTTTAGTCGACGGGACCCGGAGAAGGCCAACTCTGTGGGACCTAACCGGTCACTGGGATTTGTGCGGCAGAAGGCGGTCCCGGAGATATTCTGGTCCAGTGCCATGATGGGCTTTATAGGTCATTTGTTGATTGAGATTTGAAGTTGCCAGTTGTTTGACCACTCTGATACATAATCAAGGTCTTTTTGAAGGGTTGTAGTATGGTTGATGGTGTTGAATAGTTTTACATCATCTGTGAACAGGACGCAGTTACTTTTTATATTATCACATTTATGTAAAGAATAAAGAGAGTTGGTCCTAAAATGCTGGCTTGGGAAACACTGCTGTTAACGGGTACAGGATTTGATAATACACACCCTAATTATCAGCCTCTTTTAGGGACGAAAAAGGTGCATCTTATACACCGAAACATATGGTAATTATTATCTTCCCTACAAAGTATTCAATTCAGAATAGCAGTGTCAACCTGGGAAATGAACTGCTACTATCTCACCAAATAGTCTGATGTTGTCTGTCTCATTCTTACTAAAAGTATACTTTCCAAGAAATGTCCTAATTTCTAGCTTTAAAAGGGTCTCTAATGCCAGCAAAGTCAAGACACTTCAAATAAAATTATCACAATTCATCTCAAAATTAAAGGAGGATCTTTCAAGCTGAAAGATGCATACCTCTAATAATCATTATCTAGATGAAAATTATTCCCAGAAGCTGTCCATCATTGCCAAAGATCTATAATTTTAATTTCTTCCTGGCAAAAACAACTCAGACAGGAGAAATTAAGGTTATTTCTGTAGCATTCCAGACATCAATAAGACTGCTCCAAAGTTGTTTTATAGGTGAGATCACTTGAGAGACCCTCCTCTGTCTTCCCCACCTGCCCATTATTGAAACGGCAATAATGCAACACTCTTTCAATGAAGAATTGATCAACCAGTCTATTTAATAAGGTCTCAGCAATGGTCATTCATCAGATTATAATTCTATTACGCAACATATCATTTCTGCCCTTCTGTACTATGAGTGAAAAATTCTACTCATTTTTCTTTCTTTCTGAACATTCTTCTATATTGGAATATACATAAGATAAGGTAAACCTATAAATAAAATAAAATATGGGTCACATGAAAGTCTTTGATGCTGATTAGCCAAAGTATCATTTTTAAAATTTATATATCTTGAAAACCAGAAATTCTGCTTGTTGCTGCTGCTGCTGCTGCTACTACTACTACTACTACTACTACTACTGCTACTACTACTACTAATAATAATAATAATAATAATAATAATAATAATAATAATAATAATAAATAATGCATGTATGTAATTGTATGTAATTTCAAATTCAGCAAAAAAAACCATGTGACATATATGTATATGTGTATATATATTTTTACAAGGCATGGGCTCCAGGTTCAAATCGCAGTAAAAGGGTGTGTTTACCTGATGAAGGCAAAATAAGCTAGGGGGACTGTCACATAGGTCCTTCTCATGTGCCAATTGCTGATCTATTTGGACAGGTAGTGTCTTCTCACAGTCACTCATGCCCTTATCACCTCAAGGCTCAATTACTGCAATATGATCTACTTGGGGCTACCCTTGAAGAACGTTTGGCAACTTCAGTTAATCTAGCATGTAGCCACTCAAGCTATGTTGGGTATATGCAGGTATACCATATTAGTCCAGCATTCCGTGAATTGCATTGGTTGCTTATCGGTCTACCAAAGCAACATGGTGTTGATTATTACCTATAAAGTATTACATGGCATTGGACCAGATTATTTACAGGACCGTCTTCTGCCTCATATATCCCAGTGACCGGTTAGGTCACAAAGAGTCGGCCTACTCTGGGTCCCATCAGCCAAACAATGCCAACTGGCTGGTCCATGGGGAAGGGCCTTCTCTGTTGCAGCCCCAGTTCTCTGGAACCACCTTACCCCAGAAATTCATACTGCCCCCACTTTCCTTCGAAAGGCACTGAAAACACACCAGGCCTGGGGCTATGAGCAATAGTTCTCACTCTGCCCAGTAGTGTGAATGAGAGATGATTGACTGTTTTATATTAGTTTTTTACTGTTCTTAACTCTTTTTAATTGCTCCTAATTGACTATTTTATTGGTATATTGTATTTCATTTCTGTAAGCTGCCCTGAGTCCACGAGGAAAAGGGCGGCCTATAAATATAACAAACAAACAAATAAACAAATAAATAAATAAATAAGTACACCCCAACAAATACTCTGAATTTTTTGTGATAGATTTTTAAAAAATACAGACAGATCCTTATTCTGCTCTGCCTTTGTCATTCCTTTTAGACCATTTTGTTTATTTTAATTCATTATTAAAAATAAGATGAGTTTAACAAATGCCAAGAAAGAATATTGAAAGTGCTCATCTTGGTTTTAGTCAGAATTAAGACTGACAGTCTGTATGAATTATTCTCTAACATTCACTTTCATGAAAACAAGTACTCTATTTTAATATTTATGATAAGTTGATGCTGAATATTTTCTGTTTTTATCTCTTGCTCTTAGGATTGAAAAGTCTCTGATAAAATGGATTTATATCTAGTCAAATACAGTGGTGCTTCTACTTAAGAACTTAATTCATTCCATGACCAGGTTCTTAAGTAGAAAAGTTTGTAAGTAGAAGCAATTTTTCCCATAGGAATCAATGTAAAAGCAAATAATACATGCAAACCCATTAGGAAAGAAATAAACGCTTGGAATTTGGGTGGGAGGAGGAGGAGGAGGAAGGAGAGGAGGAGGACAGTCACTGCCGAAGGAAGAAGGTGAGATGAGGGGGAATAAAAAAAAATCCAAACTTTAAGGCTTAAAAATAAAAAGAGAGACTCTGAGGTGGCAAGGAGAAGCACTTGCCTCCCATACACCCAGCATGAGGTTGCCTCCCATATAGTGCGGTAGAGAAACCCAGGCGGATGAGAGGAGGGAACCTCCCACTCCTTTGACCGAAAGGTGACTGCTGCTACTGCTACCTGCTTCCTCTTCCTTCCCATGCTGAAGGGCTCCTCTCTCCTCTCACCTCTCACTCACTCGCTTTGTAGCTGGTGCCTTTCCTTCCCTGTGGTGACTCCTTGGTTTGGCTGAAGCCAAGTTGATCCAGCTGGGGTAAAGCGCCCCCTTTTGCCTTTCTGTGCCCAGACACTCTGGGAGGCAACTTCGTGCTGGGTATATGGGAGGCAGCGGCGAGGGAGTCACCACAGCAAAGTGGTTTATTTTCTCTCCAAGCGCCTAGAGAAAAGAAAATGCTCTGTTCGCTCTGGACTGCCAAAGTCTCCTTAAGCGCCAGAAATGGCTGGGATTAATGGGAGAATGGCAGAAAACTGCCCGGGCCTTCATGCTGTTCTCAAATTTTCTGGAATTTTTTTCTGGGCTCAGGTTCTTAAGTAGAAAATGGTTCTTAAGAAGAGGCAAAAAAATCTAGAACACCCAGTTCTTATCTAGAAAAGTTCTTAAGTAGAGGCATTCTTAAGTAGAGATACTACTGTATATTTATTCAAGTCAGCTGGGATATTTTTGGTTTCAAGAAAAGCCCAAAACAAAAACAAAAATAACCTTTTCAGCACTTCAGAAACTTTCGGCACTTTCACTCCTTCTGGTTCAGATAAAAGTTTCAAATCACTTCTCTCCCCCCCACCCAAAAAAGCCACCACCTCACCAAATTGAATTTCTGTTTTTCTATTTTTACTCCAGTGCTTCGCTTATGTTCACTTTGTTCTCTAGATGACTCCAAACTTCAAACTTAATCCATCTTTTCATTCACAGCTGCCATGGCTTGGACAGCTTTTACAAGATGTTTTTCTGAGCCACCAATCTAGGGATCTTTATTGGCTCCCTGGGGGGGGGGGTTGCATCAGTTTGCTAATGATGTCTGGTTCCTCGGTCCTCCAGGGTGGTTCTGATCTGGTTCCGATTAAATCAGACACCCAGCTGTGCCAGATATCAGGGTTCCCCCATGGAGCAAGTGGAACTCTGTGTCACCATAGTGCCTTGGGCTTGCCCTCCTTGATAATACACAGTTTTATTCTTTAGCAGAAAGAATACTGAGCCCTGCAGCATCCCACAAACAGGACTTTTTGCTCCCAATTAACACTGATTGGAACTAATTTCAGGGAAAGGAAGGCGACCAGCAAAATACAATGCTACCTTCTCCACACACCTAAATCCAGCCTGGAAGAATACCATGGTTGACAGTATAAAAAGTTGTCAAGAGGTCAAAGAGAGTGAGGATGAATGCACTATCCTCATCTAGTTTCTGCCAGAGGCCATTAAAGCACAACCAATTACATTTCCATCCCATAACCAGCCCTGAATCCTAACTGAAAAGGTCTAATTAATCTGCTTCATCCAAGTTCTTCTGAAGATATCCACCTTATTGATTGTTGGTTTGTTGGGCAAGCACAACAGTTGGTTGGATTTTTATCCTGCCCATCTCGGGGCGGCTTACAACATATGAAAAAATACAGTTCTGAAATCCAATAAAATTAAAACAAACAGTTTTAAAACCTCAATTTAATATAAAAACAATCATATTTAGTCAACCAACATACTTTCCATTCAGCATACATTCATTCATAGGCAAGGGCTATAAATATTAATGTCCCCAAGCCTGTTGACACAAGTGTGTCTTCAAATTCTTACAAAAGGCAAGGAGGGTGGGGGCGGTATGAATCTCTGGGGGGAGCTGATTCCAGAGGGCCGGGCCCCCTTAGGGAAGGCTCTTCCCTTAGGCCCAGCCAAGCAAGGTAAGGTTGGACAATGGACAAAAATTATTCTCTTTATCTAATCATTGTCTTGGCAATAGTTCTTCCTCCTGTCTCTCAAGGTTATCCTCTTTGGCCTTTACATCAACATGATTATCATAAGGCTGATTTTCAAATGTTTTGAAGAAATTGGGAAGTGGAAACAATGCTATGTCAAAATGTGTTCAGTTTTAAGCTTATTCTTCTCACCAGCAGATTTGGTTACTGCCTTTGTAATAAGTCTCTGATTGTATGAAATAGAGAATTAAACAAAGCAATTTTTAAATAACAGGATATATATTGGTCCAAACATCCACTCAAAAGCAGCAGTATATCTGTCTATTATTTTCTGAATCTGTATTTTTATTAAAGTCTGGACTTGCATTAACCTCTTTAAAATACGCCTTCATAGTAATATATAAATTGTCAATAATTTCAGGGATGGGGCATCTCTCTGAATTGATTTAAATAAGTGAGTTTCATTTGGACACCATCCTGAGTTACATTTCTGACCCATGTTTCTTCTCAAACGTCGACAGAAACTGTAGCTGAATAAAGCATAATTTACAGGTTACTCTAGCTTTTTAAACTAAACTAAATCTTCACAGCTTATTGTTCATGGTTATTAAGAGCTTAATTTCCAATTTGCTGAGCTTTGAAGACAATTGGAAATTGGAAATAAGTAAATGCTATCAGCAGAGGGTTTGGTGGTGGGTGACTGAATGAATGTGTATATGCATACACATCACTCAGTTAAGCTAATGATTAGTTTCAGAAGGCTAATAGAATGCACTAATCATTTCTGAAATACTGCCCATACTGAAAAATTTAAAAAGTAGAATAAAGATGGTGCTTGACCTACAACTATTCAATCAGCAACTGTTCCATGTTATAGTGACACTAAACAAATTGTGGCTATGGCTAGTCCTTGGAGTTCTGACCATCCCAACATCCTCATGATCACATGATTACAATCTGAGTACATGCATCAAGAATTGCAAGTGCCAGTATCAGCAACAATAAACTTAAGCAATAAGACTCAGATTCTGAGAATAGCAGTAGCAATGGCACTTAGACTCATGTACTACTCCACAATGCTTTACAGCCCTCTCTAAGCAATTTACAAAGTCAGCATATTGCCCCCAGTAGATTGAATCTTCATTTTACTGACCTCAGAAGGATAGAAGGCTGAGTCAAGTTTGAGCCTGATGGGATTTGAACTGCCAAGCATGGCCAAGAATCACAACACTATGGATATTTTTCCATTGCAAGGGAAACCCCAAAACTTCCATCTGCAGGAGTGATGAAGAGGACAGAAATGTATTGGGGGTCCGGGAAAAATTGTAGACCCCTCCCAGGGAACCAACAGCAGCCTCCCAATTTTCAGCTGAGGAAAGGCAACTCAGTTGCCATTAGCTGGGACGGCCATCACAAGAATTGGAATAAGAAAGTGAAGTGGATTAAGGCAGGGAAAGTCTGAAATGAAGAAGAAATAAATATTTTCTCTCTTATCCTTTCTTTTCATTGGAGGCAATTTACTCTTCAGTAATTCTGTTGCATTTTCTTCTTTTTAAAATTCTCTCTTATATGGAATTTTTAATATCTTTTTCCTTTTAGATACACCCACACCCCCACACCCCCACACACATGGCCTTACAAGGCCAAGGTTGCAAGTTCAAGTCCCAGTGAGGGTATGGCTAGCTGATGAGGCCAAAATAAGGCCAAAATAGATCTATCCTAGTCTCCCTTAATTTTCAAATTCAGCAACAACATCTCTCTCTCACACACACACACACACACACAGACATATATATGTCACATGTTTTTTGCTGAATTTTAAAATTAAGGGAGACTAGGATAGATCTATTTCAGCTTTATTCTGGCCTCATCAGCTAGCCGTACCCACTGGGACTTGAACTTGAACTGATATATATATATATATCACACAAACACAAATACATAAGAATCTAGAAGTTCTTATGTAAGATATTTGGACCCAGAAATTTGAAGGAACCTTTCTATCACGTTGTCTAGAACTCTATACCTTATTTCTGATCATCAACTCAGAGTTTTGTGTACTAGCACCTTGTTGGTCGTTGATAACAATCTTTGGTTACTGAAGACATTTCAAGATAATTGTAGGTCTATGCTGATAAAGGCGGCTTTGTAGCTTGGTACATTTACCTTGGATTATTTTTTCATTATCTTATAATAAAGCATTTGTATAAGGGCAAAATTGAGAGTTCATTTGCAAACTAAAATTAGATTGCTGTAGTTTAATTGTAACATTTTTTTTCCAGAAACATATTTAGATCTACCTATTTATCAGTCCTTCTACATATTGTCAGTTGGTTGGTTTATCTTGCTGCTATTGCTCCATCAACTGTTTCAAAGTTCTTTAACTTTAGAACTAGTGCTTTTATTCAGCAGTAAAAGCACTATTCATTCTCTGAACATACTGCTGGATATCATCAGAATTTACTAACATTGGAGAAAACAATGGGTGAAATAGACCACTCAAAGCTATTGACTTTATCTAGGGCTAGCCAACTAACTTGAGTTGAAGAGAGATTGCCATAGTTGACAGACTGCTATTTAAGGACCTGACAAAAGGTTTTGAGAAATGCTCTGTAATAAACAACTGGAGCACAACACTCTTCTTACCTTGACTGCACTAAAATGTCCAGGTATGCTTTCCCACTTTGAGGAATAAAACTGAAGTAATTTTATGCTTGACACTAAAAGAGAAGTAACTTAGTACTGAGGAGAAATTTCCTGACAGTCAGAATGGTTGATCAGTGGTTGTAAATATCAGAAGTTGTAAATATGCCAACACTGGAGGTTTTTAAGCAGATGTTGGATAACCATCTGTCTAAAATAGTGTAGGGTTTCCTGCCTAAGTAAGGGGTTGGACTAGAAGACTTCCAAGGTACCTTCCAACTATGTTATTATTAGTAGTAGTGGTAGTATTAATAATACAGAGCATTATTATTATTATTATTATTATTATTATTATTATTATTATTATTATTATTGTTGTTGTTGTTGTTGATGTTGTTGTTGTTATAAGCCATACATCGTAATTAATTAAATTGCAAAAAGAAAGTATACTGTCCTGTAAAAATAACTGACTACATACAACTGTGTAGCAACTTTTTAGAAAATAAAGCAAAATGATCAGTCTAATAATCCATAATTTCTATAACCATAGATATATAAGACAGAATTATAGAACACATAACTCTAGGACAGAATTATTATTATTTTTAAAAAAGAATATCATCAAATATTTGAGAATCATCCAGAATTCCTCCAATGGGTAAAGTCAGTTTATACTCAATAAATCCTGGTTTAGTCCTTTACTTACCATAAATATCTTTGGGTACTAAAATCTAACCTAGTCCCTTGAAGTCTTGGTGGCAACTTGCAACCAAGTTCTAAAAATCTAACAGAATAACATCTAACAGAGATTCTTGTTAACTATCTAGAAAATGAACATACACATCAGATTGCAATAATTACTTGACCTGATCCTTTTCCTTCTTTTTCCTGTCCTGTGGAATTCCATTTGAAAAGACCAGCTGTCAGGCTAAAAAAAATCATGAATCTCTTCTCTAGCTCAGGCTCTGATAGCAATTCCAGAAAAATCACTGGATGAAGCTGAGAACAAGAGTTCATCTTGATTAGCTTCTGGTTAGACCTTTCCATTATTTTCAGGCAGGGAGCCTTGGATTGATCTAAAAAACAGAGGAAAATTGCAAATGTTATGCATTCAATCAGAACCAAAATAATTTTCCTGGTTGAATTCAATAATACTGCTTGTATATTTCTCATTCTCCAATATAACAGCAAGGGAAAAGTGGAACTGGAAGCAAATCTGATTATAAAGCAGAACTGAATTTAGAAGGATTTGGTATCTATGAAGAGTCTCAATTGTCCAGGTCATGGTTGTCCCAAAGGTGGGGGTTTTTTTTCAATAGCTTATTGGACTTTCTTTGTTTTTCCTTAAGGATGTTTCGCTTCCCGTCCAAGAACTGAAAAAGCTTCTAGGATGAGAAGAGAAATGTCTTCAAGTCCAGTTGTCCCTGGAAAAAGAACCTTTGGGAGAAGGATTTGTCCTTATTTTAAAAGGAACTAATACATTTTCCCTTGCAGATGAATATATTTTGAATTTGCCCTTATTACACAGTTTTTCACATTAAAGTTTCAGTCATAATATAGTATAGTATGATTTGTGGTGGTTCTTAGTCCCCTGACCTCATTGTTGTCATTTATGGTCCTCTTATGGTCAAGCAGTATCAAGGCCATTTTTTTACAATGTTTGTAATTGGGTTTTTATGCTCATGCAAAAATATTAACAGGAAAATATGCAAAAAAATCTTAATTTAATTCATCATTCGGAAAGAAGTAATATTTGCTAAACCTGAATGGCCATTACCTCTGAAAACCTGTCCAACGCAGACATTTCTCTCTCTTTCTGTTCCCAGAGATTAATTACAAGAACATACAAAGATAGTTATTTAAGGAAACATAGAAACATAGAAGATTGACAGCAGAAAAAGACCTCATGGTCCATCTAGTCTGCCCTTGTACTATTTCCGGTATTTTATCTTGGGATGGATATATGTTTATTCCAGGCATGTTTATATTCAGTTATTGTAGATATCATTTTTGCACACAATTTGGGGATGGTTGAAAGACCCTGATTTCCTCCCTAAGTGTTCTAGCATCAAAAAATATTATTAGGGCAGAAACCAGGATGGTAGGAGAAAATCATCTTTTTGCTGCTGCAATACCTGATTCATTCATTTTCCCAGTATTTTCCTCTCCTTTATTAATTTATCATATTTAGTAATTGCTCATCTCCTTCATTTAGCTGTTCCAGATGGCATGCATATACTTTAAGCTGATTCTCCAGAATACTGTTAACATATCCAATTGAATGGCCGGCTTACTCAATGGCCAGCCAAAAGTTGTGTCGGGGCTGGGAGAATGCGGCCCTGGTACTCGTGCCAGCTTGGTGATTGGCGATCTCGCATTGTGAAGCAAGATCACCCAATTGGCCCTGTGCTCGATGTGCAGGGCTTCCTGGGCGAGGGGATGGCCAGGAAAGTCCTATAAATAGGGCTGCGCACCCAGCCTTCTTCTGAAGTGAACACTCGCCTGCCCTCCTCTATCTTGTAGTGTGCTTAAAGAGTCGCCTTCGGGGGCTGAGTGGGAATTTTTTTGCACTCTCAATGCTTTAGTTACATCCAGTTTTTTGCCTACTTCACACTGGAGGGTGAGGATGGACTGCTTACGGGGTGTGGCACAGATTAGTTCTAATTTAGTTTCAATTGGCTTATCCCTTTGGTCACTTGGGTTGGCAGGTAAGGGGTGGAAATGGGCAGCAGTAGCAACTGCATGTTCTCTTTTAGAGCATCTTTTGGAAGATGATGGGCTGCCCCTCACCAGGAACTCCGCGCCAGCATGACCTGAGCAATTGGAGAGGGGGTGCCCTTGGGACTCATCTACCCCAATACCCAGATGGTGATTGGACGGTGAGCCTCCCCCACATGCCTTGTGGGCATGGCCTGGATCAAGATGAAGGTATGGTCCCTTCACCTCGCTTAGCAAGGAGCTGCACCCATAGTTGCCCAGGAATTTCCTCCCTGCTTTTCTTATGGCCTCTGCAGGTCCTGGTTATTTGTTGTTAATTAGTTAAAGTTGATTTATCAGTTAATAAAATGACCCATTAATCCCAGCTCTTTGGTGTCCGTGTTCTTATTTCCGCATCCAACGCAATTTCCCAGCACCTTTTCAGCCTACTGTTGGCACCTTTTATTCTTCACCCAGAACTCAAACATGAAATGTGTATAAAAATACCCTTTAAAAAACAAACTGCAGCATGGACTGCTCCCTGGATTGATTCCCTATGTAATGTCCAAATCTGGGCATTGTCCTGAAAATAATTTTGCCATTACATCACAAGACATCTAAATCAAAGTTAATCCAAACAAGAATTTGCTACATTCTGCAAAAGCAGAGACAGGAGCTGGGGCAAAATGATTGTGAAATATTGCAAGAATTCATCATGCTTGTTCATGTGAGTAAGCCTCGGAAAGGAATTCATCAAAAATATGCTGAGTGACTGGTGAAATGTTTATATATCAAAATTCAGAAAAAACAGAACAGTGTTTATCCTTAATATTTCGCTTAGTTAGCAATGTATTCTTCTGTGTTGTGAAATAAAACTACCCCCTGCCACAAAATTTGAGTGAAAAGTGTTTTAGAGCACATCAATTTGTCTTACGTTTGAACTAATTCTCCCCATAATTGGCCCAAATGCCACTCTTTCAACTCTAACTTTAAACAAGACAGCTGCCAGAATTTTCATCCATAAGAAAATGTTAAAACACCTTTTTTTCTCTCAATTTCAGGAGTATCCAGACATGTAGAGTTTAAACTAGTAGCTTCTTTACTGTTTTCTGCTTATAATACAGGACTCTTCCCAGACTGGCAGTTTTCACTTGGGAAAATTAGATAAGGTTCTAAGGTAGGTGTGTCAATCTCAAGGCCCCCAGGCCAGATCTGGCCCATGGGGTACTTAGATCTGGCCTGTGAGGCCATCTTGGAAACAGCGAAGTCTCCATAAATCTGTAGTTTATTTCTAAAGCTCTTGGCATACTAAACAAATTTTCTCTCCTACCAATTTTTTTCCAAGTGCCTACAGTCTCTCTATATAGTTCTAGTAAGCTGTATCCTCCTTTTCTTGATGAGAATTTGTTCCCTTTTTTCACGGGTTGGACTTCCAGCCCATCTGGCTCAACTAAATCAAAATATGTTGGCTATCCACACTTAGGTTTACTCTCAGTCATATCTATTACAGGGTTCTTTCATGGGTTAAGATTCATATGCTCTACAGAGGCCAAAAATACAAAATATTCTTGTATTCTTTGCATGCCATGCCTTTTCCTTATTTAACCTAGTCTTCCTAATAGTAGAGAAGGAGAATTTTCACCTTGCTAGTTTCAAATATTTTTCCTCCCTTCCTTCTTCCCATACTTACTTTTCCTCTCATGTCACATCTCAACAGGTAGTCCTTTTATATGCTTCTCAATTAAGTCTCTGCCTCTTTCCCCAAATGAGTTTCCTGTGCTCCATTCTATTCCCCTCTCTATACTACCTCAATTTTAGTGGCTGGGGCTAATTAAAGTATAGCTGGACATCAAAAGGTCTAGAGAGAGATTCTTTTATTTTTCCACAATCTTTACCGCAATTTACTCCCCATCTCTAAGGATACAATTTCTTACTTTCTGCCACTTAGCAACTTAACCTTTAACCCTTTCTGCTTTGCATCTTTTCACTGCAACCACTGAGTAGCCCATACATAGCCTGAATGATGAGCTCTCAAAGCATTAGTCAGATTATAGGCTGAATTTTCCAAATGGAATGTTTTTAATCTTTCTCATAGGTAATTCTTCTTTGATATTCATCTAGGGCACGGTGTCAAACTTGATTTCAATGAGAGCCACATCAAGGTTGTGTTAGACCTCAGGGGGGTTGGATGAGTGTGATCAGGTGGGCATAGCCAGCTCAGTGTCACTCATGTTGGGAGCACCTGCAGTGGCTGGGGGGGGGTTTCCTGCAGCCCACTGCCAGCGAAAATGGAAGTGAGCTCCATTTTCACTGGCAGAGGCACCATGGACCAGTCCTTTGCTATTTTCAGGGCTGCTTCACAGGCCAGATCTAACCACCCGTGTGCCAGATTTGGCCTGTTGGCCTTGAGTTTGACACACTTGATCTAGGGGTATTCAATTACCCTTTGTTTTCCATTTCTATTTACCTTTCCCATTTGGGGAAAACACATAAATGCACCCAGGTGAAATGTGATCCCTTTGAGAAGGGTGCATAATGCCTAAACAGCCAGAGTTTAAAATTTCACTGTACATTGTCAGTAAGAACATCTTTTCAAATCTAGAATGCTTGGGAATGATGTCAAATCACAGTAGGCCATTTTAGACGGCGTGAAAAAAATGGTAATCTCCCCACAGCCCTTCTCTCCTGAGCAGAATTTGAATTAGAGCACCGCTCTGGTAGATTATGAATAACACAGAAATGGACTCCCAAGTACAAGAATCCCATCTAAAAAGGCAATTGCTTGGAGCAATTTTTTTTTTAATTTGAAGGATGAAACTCTTACGCCTTTATGACTGTGACTGTGAAGTGAAAATCACAGAAAGTTGGTAACTTCAGGCTGAGGTTGAATTAGAAAGGTAAAAGAATAGATGACAAGGGATCAAAATGAGCTTCCTGCCAAGGCTGCTTCAAAAGCCTTTCCATCAAGCTATGCGTTTCTGCATGTTGCCATGTGAATAAAGCTCACACTTCAAATGCAAACTATTTATGCTCTCTTTCTCCCTAGGTTGGTTTGTTTATATTTTAATACAGGTGACTGGGAGTCTATCACCATCCTATGTCGGGAAAATGCCTGTAGCTTCATTATTTATGAGCTGCCATGCTATTTTTCTGCCAAAGGCCCATTTGTTCTGCACATTACCCAAGTGACTAGTTGAGGCAACATCAATGGAACTGAAAAGTAATGCTTGCACATGGCTGAATATCTTTATTGAGGTAGAGTTATCTTTCCAATATATCCATATGTGAAATAGAACGTGTCAAGTCACAGATCTGTAGGGGCATCAATAAAACAAACCGCAAACTTTATCAACTGTCTGATTCCAAGGAACAGGAAATGCAGCTATTTCAGCATCACAGTTTGCTTCTTTTTTTAAAGCCGCCATCTTTTTATTGTCCTTTCGATAATGTTTTATAGCCAAGGCTCACATGTCCAGTGGGTGAGGGCAAGATATGAGCAGATTTTTAGTTATGGGGATCAATGTCAGGGTAGCAGAGTATCCTATTTTAAAAAGTAGGTTCAGACAAAAAAAAACCCAGCTGTGAGTTTCACAAACAGATGACTGTGAATTAAAACAATCATGGGCTATTTCCTGTTTTCCAAATGAAATACACACAAGTTTAGTCATCAATAATATTTGAAGCTTCAACATTGACATATTGCAATATTAAATTAGATCAGAACTGCCCATATATCATTTAAATTGTGACTGAAATAACATTTTTAATTTTCCTATATAGATTGCTTAAAATTAGGCATTATCATTGGTCACCATGACACAAATCTTTGTGTTTTTCTAACCTAACCTAACTTAACTTAACCTAACTTAATCTAACCTAACCTGTGTTTTTCTTTACCCATGGGCCATATACTGACTTTATACAGCAGGATTCTCAAACCTGTGGCCTGATGCACTGGCCATACCAATGCCCAGTTTGGCGAAGGGGCTTAATTCCCAATATGTCACATGATGCTGCCATGACAACATGAGTTTGACATCCCTGCTATATAAAATTAGGAACTTTGAAGCATCCTCATTCCTTTCTTTGTGCTTTACAGAGTTTTGATGGACAAGTTATAGCCCTTTATACAACATTCATGAGGATTTGATATATTTGTGATTAAACAAATGAAATGCTCATAAAGCAGCTGCTAGATGTGCCTCCATTCAAAACCCAAGAAAGAAAACATCCAACTCCATGTTTGTAGAGAAAGGTACTTTTACTGGATAAGAATTGATGGCAACAAATTGAAAGCAAGATCTGAGGCTAAAGGCATGATTGTGATTATTCCTGTGTCATTTAGGATGTGGTCAGGAAGCTTGGCTCTCTACTTCTTTACAAAACTCTGGATGTACCCATTTCACATGCCTTACCCTGAGGTTTGTGAAGCCATGAAGAAACTGAAGGAATCCTAAAGCCACTATGAAGTCTGTGCAGGAATAGGGAGGGCTGGGTGTAAATAATGGAAGTTCTGTTAAGAGCATGAAGATGTTGTGGAGGATCCTGGAGGAAGTGCAGTATTCACACTTGTTTCAAGATGGGCTGGAGTTTAATATGGAGATTGTTGTGTTTGGTGCGGGGAAAATGGCTATGAAAGCACCTCCGATTGGTTACCCAGCTGGAGTTTACCAGGCGGTAAAAGGAGGTTAGCTGATTGGCTAGCCTACTGAGAGGTTATTGTTAGAGCAAGGCAAGTCATTCAGAGCTGACAAAAGCATTAATAAAAGAGTTGAACTGGTTCCCTGCATAGTCTCAGTAATTAGCCCTTTGCCCAAATATTCAATAGAGATGGTCAAACTTGTTCATGATCTTTGGCAGAGCTAGGAAAGGGTGCTGAATCCATCATTGTGCTCCTTGATCTTTCAGTGATTTTCAATATTATTTACCCTGGTATCTCTTTGAAGCAGCTTCAGGAGTTGGATATGGGAGGCACTGTTTTTAAGTGATTTTCCTCTTTTCTCTGTGGCTGGTTTCAAACAGTTTTAACAAAGCAGAGGGAATATTTTACCCATAACCTCATTTGTGGAGAGTTGAACAGTTCTACATTATCTCCCCTTTAGTCTAACTTACATGAGAAAACATGGGTGAGATTAGCCACCAGTTTGGAGTCATATATTATCAATACATTGGTTATACCCACTGCTGTCTTAGGGACATATATGCCTCTAGGCTGATTGATGGCATCACTTCCCACTGCACCACCAAAAATGGCTTTTTTAGAATGATTTGGAAGTATTGGCATCTCCTAACCTTTGCCATTTAGCCTAAATCTGTCCTGTTGACACACAGTTATATATCTAAACTTGTAGCAAACTGAATCTAAGGATTCCCTTGGATTATCAGCTTCTATTCATGGAGCATGTGGAAGCAGTGGCCACCCGATATTAGTTATGCCTTTTCCTGGACTGAGAAGCCCAACATTCATGCCCTAATCATCTCATAATCGAGTTACTGAAATGTACACTACATGGGACTACACTGGGAGTTACAGTTAATCCAAAGTACAGTGGTGCAGGTAATGAAAGGGCTGGTGTACGTATGTTAGGTCTCTGTGATTCTACTGTTGTACCAGTTGCCAGTTGATGTCTAGGTTCAGTTTAAGTTATTAGTTATCACCTTTAAACCAGCTGTGGGTTGCTCCCGGTTCAGCCTGGTTCAAAGGACCTGTAGCACCAGTGGTGGGAGGCTCCTTCCCTTGGATGAAGCCGATTATCTAGGTCCTTAGCAGTCTAGATTCAGGCCCGGCTACAGCAAGGAAACGGCTTTGGTCGCGTTGATGGATGATCTCTGGCGGGCCCGGGACAGGGGCTTGTCCTCTGTCCTGGTGCTCCTTGACCTCTCAGCGGCTTTCGATACCATCGACCATGGTATCCTTCTGCGCCGGCTGGAGGGGTTGGGAGTGGGAGGCACTGTTCTTCAGTGGTTCTCCTCCTACCTCTCCGGTCGGTCGCAGTCGGTGTTAGTGGGGGGTCAGAGGTCGACCCCGAGGTTTCTCCCTTGTGGGGTGCCTCAGGGGTCGGTCCTCTCCCCCCTGCTATTTAATATCTACATGAAACCGCTGGGTGAGATCATCCAAGGGCATGGGGTGAGGTATCATCAATATGCCGATGATACCCAGTTGTACATCTCCACCCCATGTCCAGTCAACGAAGCAGTGGAAGTGATGTGCCGGTGCCTGGAGGCTGTTGGGGCCTGGATGGGTGTCAACAAACTCAAACTCAACCCAGACAAGACGGAGTGGCTGTGGGTTTTGCCTCCCAAGGACAATTCTATCTGTCCATCCATTACCCTGGGGGGGGGAATTATTGACCCCCTCAGAGAGGGTCCGCAACTTGGGCGTCCTCCTCAATCCACAGCTCACATTAGAAAAACACCTTTCAGCTGTGGCGAGGGGGGTGTTTGCCCAGGTTCGCCTGGTGCGCCAGTTGTGGCCCTATTTGGATCCGGAGTCATTGCTCACAGTCACTCATGCCCTCATCACCTCGAGGTTCGACTACTGTAATGCTCTCTACATGGGGCTACCTTTGAAACGTGTTTGGAAACTTCAGATCGTGCAGAATGCAGCTGCGAGAGCAATTATGGGCTTCTCCAAGTATGCCCATATCACTCCAACACTCCGCAGTCTGCATTGGCTGCCAATCAGTTTCCGGTCACAATTCAAAGTGTTGGTTATGACCTATAAAGCCCTTCATGGCACCGGACCAGAATATCTTCGGGACCGCCTCCTACCGCACAAATCCCAGCGACCGGTTAGGTCCCACAGAGTTGGCCTTCTCCGGGTCCCGTCGACTAAACAATGTTGTCTGGTGGGACCCAGGGGAAGAGCCTTCTCTGTGGGGGGCCCGACCCTCTGGAACCAGCTCCCCCCTGAGATTAGGATTGCCCCCACCCTCCCTGCCTTTCGTAAACTCCTTAAGACCCACCTTTGCCGTCAGGCATGGGGGAACTAAAACACCTCCCCCTTGCCCATGTTGTTTTGTTGATTGATTGACTGTGTGCCTGTTTTTTATATATACTGTTTTTATGAGATTATTAATTTTAAATTGTAACTAGATGGGTGGGCATTGGATTTGGTATTATGTACTGTACTGTTTTTTATTATTGTTGTGAGCCGCCCCGAGTTTGCGGAGAGGGGCGGCATATAAATCCAATAAACCTAACCTAACCTAACCTTCCACCTGCCTGGGATGCTTCTGTACATGCGCAGAAACTTTACGTTCATGTGAGAGCAGGAGCGTGAACCAGTAGTAAAGTGTTTTAGAACCTACTACTGCTTTAAACCTCTTCATAGCATAGATCCCAGCTATCTGAGGGAGCAAGTTGACTCAGACTGTAAAATTCAGTTAATAGTCACAGTTGGTGGATGTAATCTAAGAACCATCAATGAAACAATATCACCTAATAGGACACAGGTGATAAATTGCCTACTGTGTTGCAATTTATTTATCTATTTATTTTATAAACTGCCCAGAATCATGTATGTGCGATAGCTGTTTATAAAAATTAACCAATTAATTAATTCCTGCCTTCTGGAATAATTTTAAGAATTGGTTTGATTCCCACCCTTACTGTGTGTCATTTGGGAACTCATTGAAAACCTTTGGGATAAGTGATTGTGGAATTCTCATTGTTTGTTTTTTTAAAAAATGTGTATTTGCTTGGTCTTCTGATCTGATGCAATTTTTCTTTGACTAAACTGGTTTTTAGTAGTTTTTCGGACAGTATTTGAAGGTTAGGCAGAAATGGAATGGGAGGAGAGGAGAGGAAAGGAGAGGAGAGGAGAAGAGAAGAGAAGAGAAGAGAAGAGAAGAGAAGAGAAGAGAAGAGAAGAGAAGAGAAGAGAAGAGAAGAGAAGAGAAGAGAAATCACCAATCATGTTCTCCATGCAGGACAATCAATCAATAGGAATAGACTTTGGACTTTGGAAGTCATATAGTCCAACCCCCTGCTCAAGCAGGAGATCCTATATCATTTCAGATAGGTGGTTCTCCAGTCTTTTCTTAAAAACCTCCACTAATGAAGCACCTGCAAAACCTCTGAAGGCACTGATTAATTATTCTCACCATTAGGAAGTTTCTTCTTAATGCTAGGTTGATTATTTCCTTCATTAGTTTCCATCCATTGTTTCTTGTCTTGCCTTCTGTTGCTCTTCTTTCTTCAAATATACTGGAATACTGTATTCCACTCCTGGTCCTTCTTTTCTCTAGACTAGCCATACCCAATTCCTGCAACAGAAATAGGAATTGTGCTTCCAGACAAAAATAGGCATTTTAAATCAAAAGCAATATTAAAGTGAACTGAGTTTTATTCCTTTTAAAGAATTTTGTTGTGAAGTCTACAGTTTTGCATTGCTTTACATGGCTCTGCAAAGTTTTGTGACAATGGTTTGAAAATTCTGTAGAAATTGAATGGTATGCTTTGTTCTTTTACTATTGTTATCTGACAGAGCAATTCCACAGGAGAACATATTCAGGTTATCTCCCTTACATATTTCATTTATACAATCACAATCCAATCACAAGCCATAAGCCACAAGATACTTGAATCTGAGTTTATTATAGAATAAGTTGTGTTATATGGGGAGCACTTTTGCATGGAAAGCGATTTATCATCTTTTGTAAAACTATGTCAAAGTTATATGCATTTTATACAACCAAGATCTGCCAATAATCCTCCAAGGAAAATAGGTTACTTGCTGCAAAGTTCATATAAACTGAAACATATTCCACTTATCAGAGAGCAGTCATAGTGAGTGATTAAAAAAAGTGGTCTAACATCCTTATATGTTAAATTTGGAGGAAAATGTTAGATGCTACTATTTTTAAGTAATACTTAAGAATTTTAAGAGAAGAAGAATCCAGCCAAAGCTTGCTGGCATGAACATTAGCTTGGGTAGGATCATTCCTGTTCAAAGATTAGTCTGAAATGAATTATTGTAGCAATGTTGGATTCCTGCCCAGAGACAAAAAGCACCAGCAATACCATTTCAACAGAAATAATTAATTACATATGAAGCTTAACTCTAATTGTATGGGTTGGAAAAATTGGTGGAATTTGTAACAGTATTTTCTATAAAAGTGACAGAGAGATGCTATAGGGTGAAATTATGTATCACTGATTTTGACCTTGGATAATGAAGAAAGAGTTCATTGATAATATTTAGCTCATAAGTGTTCCATTTAAGGAGCAAAAAGTTGAGTTTATAATGACTAAAAGTTCACTTAGTATCTCCTATCTTGGCTGGGCTGAGACCTCGGAGAAGCTAAGTAAGTATTGTATCCCTGTGAATAAATGAAGCAGATTTTTGTCTTTGGCAAAAGAAAGAACTTCAGAACCTTGGAGAGCTCAATATAGAAAACTACCAGCTGAAGTACCACCAAGTTCAAAACCTGTTGCTCCACTACCTATGTAAAATCAACAAGGTCTTGAGAAGGCAGAAAGACAAGGTTGTGCAAATCTTTAAAAGGATACTTTCTCTGAACAAGTAGTTCAAGGAAACACTCTGCTGAAATTGCTGCACATTATGGCATGTCAGCTTTGCTTCTAAGAGCAAAGGAAAATAATTATGTTGCTTTTGCCCCTGCTTTAAAATGCTTTTGGAAGCCCAAAGTTTTGACAAGCTATGCCAAAAAACAAGCCTCCATGCATTCACTGGCATGTTCTCACTAAAGCCCAAAGACTTCGCATTACCAGGTGATAGATAAAAAATTGGGGAGAAGTTTTGGCGCATTGTGAAACATTTTATCAAACAAATTGTTTTACCTCTTTGTTTCAATGAACACAATATGATTTTTTTGTGGAAGTGAATCTAGGTTGTTTTGCCTACTAAAATCCTTACCTTTCCTCCAGTTTTCTGCTTATTTTATACTTAAAGTATACTTTATCCTTTATGAAACCTGAGACTCTGCATGAAAGTATTACAGAGAATCCCATAAACTGAGCTTTTATGCTCAGGGTTACATCCCCAAACTAAGAAAGGTTCACCTGTGGATTGAGCCTTGGATCTTCATAAGAGCCCATTAGCTCCTTATTCCATGAACAACATAGTTAACAGTGTTTCTAATGAGCTATGACTTATTTAGTAAATTGATCTCCAGTTCTAGGTTTGAGGTAGTTAAAATATTGGGTCGAACTGTGGAGATCCAAATTTTAGTCCCCCTCTAGGCACAAATCAGGAACTTTAGTCCAGCAGTCTGTTTTATCCCAATCTGCCTCAGATTTCTCTTGTGGGACTAAAAAGAGGGGAGACCTCTATGTAATCTCTTTAACTTCATAAAAACAAGACTATCTTCGAGACCACCTTCTACGGCATAGCTCTCAGCGAATGATAACAGAGTTGGTCTTCTTCGGGTTCCATCGGCTAAACAGCATTGGCTGGTAGGTCCATGGGGGAGTGCCTTCTCTGTAGCTGCTCTGACTCTCTGGAACCCGCTGTCTCCTGAGATCCAGACAGCCACCACCCTACTAGCGTTCCGGAAAGCTGTAAAGGCCTGGCTTTTCCAGCAGGCCTACAGCCATTGATCTGATAGTGTACATGACATCCAGTATGTGTACTTTTTTAACTGTTGGATTTAAATTGTTTTTAGCTGCTTTAATATTAATTGTATGTTTTAATTTTGGTTGTGAGCCATCTAGAGTCCTTAGGGAGATGGGTGGCATACAAATTAAACAAAGAAACAAGGAAGGAAGAATGCTGAATAAACCTTTAAATCTTTTTTTAAATTCCAGGTTGCTGTTTGTTTTTCTACCTATGTATTATTCTACCTATTTACATTTTTCTTTCTACTTAGAAACTTGCAAATAATAACTGGATGGTCAATTTAGACCGTAATTTTGGTGATCTTTTTCATTCTAAATTGATCTTCTTGCTCTATCTGTGCCAGTTCTTCTTGATCTAACCCAAACCGCTCCCTGTCCACCCCCAAATATTATTTGGACAGAGTTCCAGTTTTAAAAATGCTTCCTGGAGGTGAATAAATGATATCATGACCCTCTTACAGAAAAGGTTTATCTTAAAGGAAGGAAAGGGTCATTACCAAAAGACCTTCAAATTTCAGAACCCAGATTATTGGGCTACATTAAGTCTACAGGCCAGAAGTTTCACATATTGTTTTATTCAGGTTTTTCTCCCAGCTTTTATGTATTCTAAGAATGAAGAGTCTTCACTTTTGGTAACTTTTATCTTGTAGATGATATTTCTGTATTTGGAATAATTATACATATTTCATATATTTATCAGCTACAATAATCTCCAAAGCATGGTTGACAATTTCTCCAAATTATAAATTATTTAGCAAAATAATTAATTTAGTATTTGTTTATGTTCAACATATCCCCAAAGTTCACAAAGAAATAATGACAGAATGACACCTTTTTAAAGGGAGTAGACTGACTGTAACATAGGTAGAAGAAATTTAATATATAGTCAAGTAACAAGGGAGAAGCAGTTTTGAGCAAGAGTTCTATGAAAAATATAACTGTCTTGAAGAAGCCTTTGTGAAACCCAAACATTGGTCTTAAAGTTTGAGAGTTTATCACGGCTCTTGCTTGCAAACGGACGACATCTGGGTTCTTGTAGATGCTATTTTTTTAAGCTAGTGCCCAAAATTTATGGCCAAAATAGAATTTTAAAACCATATTTTACGGATGTCTACAGATATTCTCAGTCATCCAGATCATGGTTGTCCTAAAGGTGCTTTTTCAAAAATCAATTGGACTTCGTTCTTGTTTTTCCTTGAAGATGTTTCGCTTCTTTATCCATTCCCTTCTGGTCCCACCATTCAGAACTGAAGATGCTTCTTAGAAAAAAAGCAAAATGACTTCAAAATTAAAAAACAAACAAAGATAAGTCCAGTTATCTTTTCAAAAATCACCTTTGGGATGTAATTTACAGACAATCTCTGATGAGATGAAAATTATTTGTTTAATATTTAGGTGTTTTTTGCAACTTGGCCTCCATTAAAATATAGAGCACAAAAGTCTTTAAATAAGAGATGGGCAAAACATTGGTTTACAGCAAACAAAAAGCTGTATATCAAAGGAGAAAGAAAGAAAGAAAGAAGGAAGGAAGGAAGGAAGGAAAGAAGGAAGGAAGGAAGGAAGGAAGGAAGGAAGGAAGGGTAAAAATGAGTCCATTAAATGCATTCTTCCCTTTTATACAAAAATTACTTAAACAGTTAATCTTCCTTGCATATATTCTTCAGCAATTTTGGAATGAAACTTTGAGAAAGTTGGCAGGTTTTTTATGACACATCAAATCAATGAGGTAGCTTCTGATTCAATCAAAATAAAGTCGCACTGTTTTTCCAAGTATTGAGCTGATGGTCATACCAAATCAGTGTACACCTTAATTTCTAGTATAACTGCTAACTGAAATAAACTAATATGAATAATAGACATGAATTACTGTGGTTGAGAATTGCTACTTTTAGGTAAAAGTTAACCATTAATCATTAAGAGAGAGAGAGGCTCCTTATTAATTTATGAATAGTTTTCAGCCTGGCTGCTTGAAGAATCCAAGAAAATTTGAATCTCCCACTGCCACCACCACCAGTGGTTAATCATAGTATCTGTGTACTGTAAATATATAGTTTTAAAATACTTGTAGCATTTCAGATATGGGATTTTCTCTCTAGAGAAACTATCTCTAACATTAAGAGGAGTTTTATATTTTTTAAGGGTTGTTTATTAATAACAGAGCCTATCTATACTTTTGTTGAATTTGAGAAGCCAGATTTTTTACTTTCTGTAATATTACTATTTCGCTTTTATGATTCTATTGTACCTCTGTTATAAAACTGCACCTTTGCCCAGGAAATCCTGTAACTGAAGAGTGGTTTGCAAATTGCCCAAATAAATCAAAACTGAATTAGAGTGTGGCATAGTCCCAGAAGAAGCTAAACCAAGCAGCTACCTCCAAACCATATTAATCACTTTGCAATTGCTTGATTTTTTTTTCCACTAGAAGGAAAACATTCTAAGAAGAATGGAATGGAATAGAATAGAATAGAATAGGACCTTGGAGATCTTCTAATCCAGTGATGGTGAACCTGTGGCACACGGAGCCATATCTACTGGCATGTGAGCCATTTATTTATTTATTTATTTATTGATTGATTGATTGATTGATTGATTGGATTTGTATGCCGCCCCTCTCCGGAGACTCAGGGCAGCTAACAGCAACAATAAAACAGTGTACAATAGTGATCTAATACTAAAAATGATTAAAAACCCATTAATATAAAAACCAAACATACATACAGACAGACATACCATGCATAGAATTGTAAAGGCCTAGGGGGAAAGAGGATCTCAATTCCCCCATGCCTGACGGCAGAGGTGGGTTTTAAGTAGCTTACGAAAGGCAAGGAGGGTGGGGGCAATTCTAATCTCTGGGGGGAGTTGGTTCCAGAGGTCCGGGGCCGCCACAGAGAAGGCTCTTCCCCTGGATCCCGCCAAGCAACATTGTTTAGTTGACGGGACCCGGAGAAGATCCACTCTGTGGGACCTAACTGGTTGCTGGGATTCGTGCAGCAGAAGGCGGTCCCTAAGATAATCTGGTCCGGTGCCATGAAGGGCTTTGTAGGTCATAACCAACACTTTGAATTGTGATCGGAAACTGATTGGCAACCAATGCAGACTGCGGTGTGTTGGTGTAACATGGGCATATTTGGGGAAGCCCAAATTGCTCAATTCCAACATGCATGTGTGTGCCAGCCAGCTGGTCTTTTGCTCACACAGAGGCTTTGGGGGGGGGCTTTTCTGGCTTTCAGAGAGCCTCTGGGGAATGGGGGGCGGGCTTTTTACCTTCACCCAGCTCCAGGGAAGCCTTTGGAGTCTGGGAAAGATGAAACATGAGCCTACTGGGCACAACAGAAGTTGGAGAACAGGCCATTTCCAGCCTCCAGAGGGCCTCCAGGAGGATGGGGAAAGCTGTTTTTGCTCTCCCCAGGCATTGAATTATGGGTTTGGGCACTTGCGCATGCACAATAGCATACGTACATGCCCTTTCGGCACCTGGGGAAAAAAGGTTTGCCACCACTGTTCTAGTCCAGCCCCCTGCTCAAGCAGAAGAACCTATACCATTACAGATAAGTGACTGTCTGCTCTTTTCTTAAAAACCTCCAGTGATGCAGTACCCATGATTTCTGAAGGCAAGCTCTTCTGCTGGTTAATTGTCCTCATTGTTAGGAAGCTTCTCTTTAATTCCAGGTTGCTTCTTTCCTTGATTACCATAGTTTCCAATTATTGTTTCTTGTCCTGTCCTTTGGTGTTTTGGAGAATAATTTGAGCTTTTCTTCTTTATGGCAGGCCCTCAAATATTGGAATATTGCCTACGTAATGAATTATATGAATTAATGTACAATTCAAATATGTGCATCCATGGGTGTGAGCATGCATGCACATGCACACACAAACACACACACACAAACACAAAGAAACCAGCAAATGCCTCTTTCCATAGCTTAATTTTTAAAATGGCTTTTTTTCTCTTGCTTTCCAATTATTATTTGTATAACTCTTGCCAGTTTTATTAATGAGGTTACCTTTGCAGCAGCAATATACTCCAAAGACAAAGAGTACCAAGGACAAATAAATAGTTGCCCATTGATTTCTTCTCCTAAGCTGACCATATCAAAATGCAAATTCTATTTTTTAATGGACCATTAGCAGAAATAATTGAAAACCAGAAGACTGATCTTTAAGGAACTATTGCTTGTTTATTTAATTTAATTATTGTTCATTGGATATAGCGTAGCAATAAAAATTAGGTTTATATATTGCCCCATAATGCTATATGATATATTTGTATGGAAAATATTATTTGGGTCCTTTCCCTTACAGATAATCCTATGTAGGAATGGCTGGGAATTTACTTCCTTCTTTTGTCAGCTTTCCAGATATGCATTCCTAAATTTATTCTGCTTCATTTTTAATTAGCTTTAAGGTCACCCAAATATTTGCTTTTGAGATGCATGCAATCTCCCTAAAAATCCAGTTTTGTGTATCTCACAATCACACAGGACAAAATGCACTTACAATATTTAGATCATTTTGCATGAAACAATAGAACCTCCCAATCTCCCTCTGTCCATCCAGATACATTTTGTCACTAGTTGACACTATTGAAAAATGTTGATGAAGAGAAGAAGAAAATTGTGATATTTCACAAATAACAACAATGTATATTTAAATTAACTTATAACATTGAAGAAATTGAATCATTTCCATTTTTTAGAGAACTTATACCACGAAACTTTCAAGTAATTGAAGCAATTGAAAACCTGCATTAGTGATAATGAAGGAAGCTGGATTGTATACTGCAAGATGTTTTTTTTTTAAGTGAACAATGTAATGCTATTCCATTACATGTTGTCTCTATAAGTTGGGCCAATAGCTCAGCGAAGACAGATTACTTTTAATTGAGAGAATGCAAATGACAGAAGACAGTTGTTCTCTCCACATTGGATTCATTTTGGCTCAGCCCTAATTTGTAACAATACCTTTGAGGTATAAAACATTTGTTCGGTTTCCATTCTCAATTATCAGATGGAATCTACTGGTTACAATTGGAGGCAATTTCATTTTCCATAGGAGCATCCTGCATTTGCACTTAATCTGGCTTGAACAATGATAGGTAAAGTGAAATGGTTTCAGTTGAAAGGTAGAAGATGGGGATAATAACCTGTGTGGAGGATAGCATGGCATGGATTACACAACTTACCTTCTGAACCCTATGCTGACCTTCACTTGAAGCCAGTTTGCTGATGTGTAAATGGAATCTTATTTTTTTAGGAGAAAAGAAGAAAACGTCTTGAGGCAAAGAGAAAAAGATCCTTCAGGCAAAGAAAAATATAGATATCAGTTTGCCAACAGTATATCGTCTTCAAAAATATTGATTTGTAGGTTGTTCCAGGCAGTGCATCAATTGGTATTAATCAGGATAAATAGATGGATGTTTCCATGTGTAATTTCTGGGACATTCCAGAGGAAGAATAAGGTGGCACAAGCTAAGAATGGTAGAAAAAGGTGAAACAGATGGGATAGCACTTCCAGTATTTTACCAGGTGATGCTGAAGTAGCATAAACCAACTAATGTCATACAATATGAAGCCTTACATGATATGGGACCAGATTACTTACGGGACCGCCTCCTTCTGCATGAATCCCAGTGACTAGTTGGGTCCCACAGAGTTGGCCTTCTACAGGTCCCGTCAACTAGACAATATCACTTGGCGGGACCTAAGGGTAGAGCCTTTACTATGGGGGGACCAGCCCTCTGGAATCAACTTCCCCCAGAGATTCATGTTGCCCCCACCCTCCTTCCCTTCTGTAAGAGTTTAAAGACTCATCTATGCCGCCAAGCCTGGGGTCATTAGATTCTACCCCCTGGCCAATGAATGTATAGTAGGTTTGTTTGAATGGGTATGTGTGCATGTTAATAGGTCTTTTACTTTTGAAATGTAATTCTTAATTTTAATTTTAATTATTATATCTCGACGTATACTGTTTTATAAGCTGTAAGCTGCAAGACAGATGGAGATTTTGTCAATTCCAATGGTTTTCAAATGTCTGCTGAGATCCTTTGGCACTGCGTCCAGCATGCCAAGTACCACTGGGACCACTTTCATGGGCTTATGCCAGAGTCGTTGCAGCTCGATTTTTAGATCTTCGTATTTCACTAATTTCTCTAGCTGCTTCTCCTCAATTCTGCTGTCTCCTGGGATTGTTTTTATTATTATTATTAGTATTATTAGTATTATTATTATAGGATTGATGAGAAAGTCATCAACTATGAAATGAAGGTGTAATTTTTCATGTCTTAATACCAACTTCTCAGTGCCATGTTGTCTAATAAAACTTATTAATTCTTTCTAACTTCTACATGCTGCTGCTGCTGGACAGGTAGGAGAATTGGAAATTTGGTGGTGTTCTCCTCTTCTGGTTTGCATGTTTGCCTTGTTTCAAAACCAAGATTGTTGGGAGCCTTCACCTCATAGGGTAGTACTTTTACTTGGAACATGTTACTTCTCAACCCTAATCACAAGGAAGGATTAATCTGGCTTTTCTCAATGGAATTTTCCCCATTTACTGTAGGGGTTTTTTAGGATGGGAGCCCAGGCACAATGTGTAAATCCTTGATTGTTCAATTAATCAGTTTCATTCTGAGATGTTTTTCCAGTTTTACCCAAACAACTCTATCTCTTTTTTTTTTCAAAGTCATTTTATTTTTATTTTTAAACATTCCTCTTTCTATCTTGCTATCTTGCCATAAACGCAATTTGTGGACTATGTGGAAACAAAGTGTATCCTAAAACACAGAAAAAAGCAATATTCTGTGGTTTCAGAATATTAGCATAATGGTATTTACTTGTCCACTGTGAATGGACAAAATTCAGATTAGTCACAGAGTGGGTTTTTTTTTTAAGTGAGGTGGAACACAATTTAAATTACCATTGCTCAGTAGTCTTCTTCAGCATAAAATACCTAAAAGCCTCCTGCAGATATGAGACACAATTATAGATCAATTCCTCTTATTTTCTCTGGTTCAGCTTCCTTTCTACTATTTTATTTTTATTTATTTATTTATTCATTTATTTATTCATTTGTCCAATACACAAATACATAGGAAGAAAAATAGATATGTAGTAATATATATAAGGGTAAAAGTGAACTTAGAGGAGAGGATATATGAAAGAGAGAGAATATATATGATAAGTGAGAGAAAGGAAAGACAATTGGACAGGGGACGAAAGGCACACCAGTGCACTTATGTACGTCCCTTACTGGCCTCTTAGGAACCTGGAGAGGTCAATCGTGGAGAGTCTAAAGGAGAAATGTTGGGGGTTAGGGGTTGACACAATTGAGTCCGGTAATGAGTTCCACGCTTCGACAACTCGATTGTTGAAATCATATTTTTTACACTCAAGTTTGGAGCGGTTTGTATTAAGTTTGAATCTGTTGCGTGCTCTTGTGTTGTTGCGGTTGAAGCTGAAGTAGTCATTGACCGGTAGGACGTTGCAGCATATAATCTTGTGGGCAATACTCAAATCGTGTTTTAGGCGCCGTAGTTCTAGGCTTTCTAGGCCCAGGATTGTTAGTCTATTTTCGTACTACCCATCTATCTTCAAGATCCTCCTCAGATTCTATTTCATGTAGTGTTGTGATTCAACCTGAGGCTCCTCAGGGACTGGCTGCGTCTCTGCTGGATCCATGTCCAGAGGAGGAGGACAGTGAACAGGAGGGGGAGGACCAGGCAGATGGGGGAGAGGAAAGTCAGGAAGAGGAGGAGGGAGAGCAGCCTGAGAACCCCGGGGGGGGCTCTCCCCAGCTAGTAGCCTGGACTCATTGGATGAAGAAGCACAGGCTATAATTGACATGAGACAGTGACGTGCAGCTCAGAGACGGGAACAATTAGAAAGGTATTTGCATCACTGAATTGGCAACAGCTGGGGTTGGGTGTGGTTCTCCTCAGCAGGGTTTAAAAGGCAGGCCCGCCCTTGCAGCCTTGTGGAGAGTTATCAACTGGAAGTTCTGTGACCCTGCTTTGCTTCTCGGCGTCTCTGATCTTGGCTTGTGGCCTAGAAGTTTGGAAGACTTGGGGGAGGCGTGGGTTTGTTATCTCCAGCGTTGTTTTTGACAGCAAGGATCCTGTTTTCTTTCATGGCCTTCGTGAAACCTCTGTGAAGTTCCAGTGTGTTCCTGTCTGTAAGAACAGTTTCTGTTACCTGTGTTTGCTTTGAATTATATAAACTGCCTTTGCTTTTTACCAGTGTGTCTGGATTCTCTTTTTGGTTTGGTGTTGGCTTCTGGAGGGACCCAGACAGAACATGTAGCAAACTGAAATAAATTCTGCAGCCAAGAATGGAATTTTAAATATTAAAAATATTTTTTCTGCAAACAATATGTAAACTAGTCCTTAATTTGAGCTTAAAGATTGGAAGGGAACAAAAATCTGCTTAATTTTTCTTGGATTTAGTTGCCCAATCACACAATGACAAGAATCACCCCATTCTATAACTTATAAAGGTGTGATAGTACATAGTAAAGAGGTAGATTTCTGAGGAGGAACAGAATGCATTCCAGAGGAGTAAGAGACCTTAAATCCAAATATTATGTGTGACAGAAAGAAAGTGAAGACAGCCCCACCCTCATAGTTCACAGAGTTTATTGTAGATGCAACTATTAGAGTTTTCATTCTGGCAAGAGTTTGGCTGTAGGTGTGAAACAATAAAGAACTCAGCTTGGAAGAATCACCATGTGTCATTCTTGGTTTTGGACCTGATTAAGAGTTTTGCCAATTTAGAAAAAGGGCATGAGCCTGACAAAATGGGTTGGGCATAGTTTTTAATGAAATAGTTATAATTTTCTTTTAAGGCAAGGAAAATAATGAAGAACTGTGAATGTCTGCTGGCATTCAACATCAAAATGCAAAGTAGAAGACACAGTATTCTCAGGATGCCAGGTATATGTTCTGATGTGGCATCAAAGAAAGTGCACTGAAATTAGAATGTACTGGAATTAGAATCAATTCTCTCATGGTTATTTCATGCTGTTCTGTGAGACCGAGAGAAGTCTGTTTCAGAATCTTCTGTTTTCTTAATAGTTAACAAAGAGATTTGCAAGAAAAGCATCAGCAGTTCAGACAAAACATAGGTCTAGGGCAAAAGATTCCTATGGGATCACACTCCTCAATGTAATTCAGCCTTCTTGAACTTGTTAACCTCCAAATATATCACACCAGATTTTAATTTCATTTAAAAGAAGAAAATATGGATAATTAATGTTGTAACTGAGTTGTAAAGAAAAGCTATTACTAGGGGGGAAAGTAGAGAAATATGTAAATTATACAATGTATTAGTGTAAATTGCTGATATGAATTGCCACAAGAGAACCCTAGGGGGTGTATTGTATAGCTGTTAGTGTGTTGTTTAATGTTTGTGTGTGTGTGTTTCTATTTTTTTGTGTGTATTGTATTTTTATTTTATTTTTTAATGTACATAATGTACATATTTTTTTAAAAAAAAGTGATAACAAAGTATCAATATCTGAAAATTGAACTTGAAAGATTATATCATAAATCAGCTCTGGTGATCTCATTGGTTATTGGCATCCAGGGGCATTATATCAAAAAATATTCAAAAGCGCTTGGAAAATCTGTGAATTGACAAAATTTCCACTTGTCAAACAAGAGCTACACTGCTTGGACTCATAAATATGGATCTACACATTGATGCAAATGAAAGCCTAAACAAGCTAAAGAACTGCTAGCAGTGTGTGTGTGTGTGTGTGTGAGTGAGTGTGTGTATTCAGAATAGAAGTATCAGGATGCAACAATTTCTTCTAAGGCAGGAATATCAAACCCAAGTCTCAAGAACCACATCTGGGCTGTAGGATGCTTAGATCTGGCCCATGGGGCTGCCCTGGAAACAGCAAAGGACCAGCCTCTGCCAGTGAAAATGGAGCTTAGGAGGGCCACGAGCGGCTCTTGCAAGCTCCATTTTTGCTGGCAGAGGGTTGCAGAAGGCCATTGCAGCCAAAAATAAAGTCTGGGAGCCCGTTTTCACTGGCAGAGTGCTTGGGCTACCACAGGCATCCCTGACATGAGTAACTTTGCGTTGGCCATGCCCACCCTGGTCATACCCACCCCAGCCCCCCAAAGTGAAACACAACCCTGATGTGGCCCTCCATGAAATTGAGCTTGACACCTTGATCTAAGAACTTGTTTGTGTTCATCAGCAGGTTCACCCCCTCTCAAACAATACAGATCTCAGCCAGATCTTATTAATTTACACATGAAGTATCTTTGGGAATCAGAATTGAGTATCAACATCTCTAGGGGAAAAACATTGCAGTTATTGATGTTATGAGTAAAAACTCTAAGGAGAGAAAGAAGATCTAGTATGGTGAGATAGGAAAGGAAATAGACAACTGGTCTATTTATGAAGCTGTCTATAGCAGGGGTCCCCAAACTTGGCAACTTTAAGACTTGTGGAATTCAACTGGAGCATAGCTGGCTGGAGAATTCTGGGAGTTGAAGTCCACAATTACTAAAGTTGCCGAGTTTGAAGGCCTCTGATCTACAGCTTGATCTGTTCTATGCAGCTAGATGAGATGAAAATAAAGTACATTAGTATAAGGCAGGTGTGGGTTCCACTTTTCTACCAGTGCGCATTGCATGTATCCCCTCAGGCAATTTCACTTCCTCACCTGTTCAGAAGGTGATTTCAGGCTGAAACACACACCAACCTTTATTTCTTCAGATAAAAAAATACCAATCTTTATTTCTTCTTCAGATGAAGAAGAAAAGGTCAGTATTAACCCTGGGGCAGGCGGGAGGGCTTTTTTCCCAGCAGAGGACAAGGAGAAGCCAGACAAACAATGAAAAAATTGCTGAAAATTTTTAAAAAATGGTGGCATGCACAGACCAGCTCAGACAAAACCAGATCCACAATGCCAAAATTATGTGACCAGCAGGCTCAGGTGATCTGGTCCGAACTGGGAGGAACCCACCCCTGGTACAAGGTAGCCTAAACCATAAGGAAAATACCTTTAAATACTAAATTGACAAAATTCTTGCATGTTTGAAAACCTTCATAAGAGACGGCTGGCATCTACTTTCTTTGAAAAAAAAACCATAGTAAGGAACACCATATAGATATTTGTTGCTTGAAGTGGTAAAGTAATACTTCTATTACCTAGCCTTCTTCCACCAACTCCTTCTATAAATCACATATGGATTCCACCTCTGGCAGTGAAAAGCTGAGAAATAAATGACTCTATTTTCACCTTTATTTTTGACCTTTCAGTTCTAAAATATGAAACAGCAACTGAAAAATAAAGACATACCAAATTTTGTCACCTGTCCCTGCCTGTTTATAGAGAAGCAAGAATTATATTATACATATCTGGTTTTTAAGAAAGAACTGTTTATCTGAACTTTAATTCTGAAAAAACTTTTGAAGTCCCCGGCGCAGCTGAAGCTATAGAATAATCATAGGAATGACGATGCAGCGTTCACCCACTCAAAGCCTAAGGAATTTCTTCCACCAGCTCAAAGACTAATTTTTCCCCATAATGAAGTGATTAGTACTTGAAAATAACAATGTAGATCTCTGCATATGGGAAAAGTATTTTCTAGCAATCCTTAGGATTGATATATTAATTCTAACTCAGTTGTCCTGGAAAACATTGATTATAGGTGTAGGTGCAGAGAAATAATTTGTTGAAAAGATCCTACACTCATTCTACACAGAACAAGGGCTATCCAGTGCATTGCCTGTCACAAATTGTTTAATTAAAAAAAACCAAACTTTTTCTGATTTCTCTGATTTAGGTTTTAAACCAACAGTCGTTTTAAACCAAAACATTTGGCTGATGCATCAAGCAATACTGTAATAATACTGTTATACATCTCCACCCCATGTCCAGTCAATGAAGCAGTGGAAGTGATGTGCTGGTGCCTGGAGGCTGTTGGGGCCTGGATGGGTGTCAACAAACTCAAACTCAACCCAGGCAAGACAGAGTGGCTGTGGGTTTTGCCTCCCAAGGACAATTCCATCTGTCCGTCCATTACCCTGGGGGGAGAATCATTGACCCCCTCAGAGAGGGCCCGCAACTTGGCATCCTCCTTGATCCACAGCTCACATTAGAGAAACATCTTTCAGCTGTGGCGAGGGGGGCGTTCGCCCAGGTTTGCCTGGTGCACCAGTTGCGACCCTATTTGGACCGGGAGTCACTGCTCACAGTCACTCATGCCCTCATCACCTCGAGGCTCGACTACTGTAATGCTCTCTACATGGGGCTACCTTTGAAAAGTGTTCGGAAACTTCAGATCGTGCAGAATGCAGCTGCGAGAGCAATCATGGGCTTTTCCAAATATGCCCATGTTACACCAACACTCCGCAGTCTACACTGGTTGCCGATCAGTTTCCGGTCACAATTCAAAGTGTTGGTTATGACCTATAAAGCCCTTCATGGCACCGGACCAGATTACCTCAGGGACTGCCTTCTGCTGCACGAATCCCAGCAACCAGTTAGGTCCCACAGAGTGGGTCTTCTCCGGGTCCTGTCAACCAAACAATGTCCCTTGGCGGGACCCAGAGGAAGAGCCTTCTCTGTGGTGGCCCCGGCCCTCTGGAACCAACTCTCCCCAGAGATTAGAATTGCCCCCACCCTCCTTGCCTTTCGAAAGCTGCTTAAAACCCACTTCTGCCACCAGGCATGGGGGAACTGAGATACACTTCCCCCTAGGCCTTTACAATTTTATGCATGGTATGTCTGTATGTATGATTGGTTTTTATATAATGGTTTTTTTAACTGTTTTTAGTATTGGATTTTGTTATATACTGTTTAATTGTTGTTGTTAGCCGCCCCGAGTCTGCAGAGAGGGGCGGCATACAAATCCAATAAATAAATAAATAAACAAACAAACTGAATTGTCAAGATGACTTTATGACTAAACAGTACTCTTCTCCATAAAAATGTGAATACTATCTGGAAATCACCTCCCAAAGAGCAAAGACATGGGCAAAATTAAATATAGTATCAACCTTTCAAAGAAGGAACAGCAGAGGAGGACACTATGACATTTCCCTGACTAAAAAAAATATTAAACATTTTGTTCACCTAAAAATATTGTCTTTATTCTAATGGTTTACAGGATAGGGGGGGGGGGTAGACGTGGTGTTTTTCTTAACAGAGATATACAATAAAATTTACTTTGTATCTTTTAAACAGTCCAGAAAGCCTGGAGACAGAATGAGGATTTGAATCCTCACAATTCATCTTCATTGCATACTAAGATAATACATTTCTTGCTCAGTGTCTATTAAAATTAATGGACATTGAAATCAAACAGGATTATATGGGAAAAACCAAAATAGCACTATAACTTTCGGATTATATTTTAACTGAAAATTTATACTAAACCCTCTGATGGCTTCAGGTAGTGAACTAAAAATAGAATAAAGTCCTGCTTTTGGGATAAGGCAGTTTACTCTTTCCTAACAGAGTGTTTTGGATAGATTTCCATCAAATAGTCTATATGATCTCACAGGAGAGCCATGCTATTGGTCCCGAGTAAAGTAATAAGTAATAACTAGCACCAGCATGGATTTGTTAAAAACAGATCATGCCAAGCCAAACTTATTTCATTGTCCAGCACAGTGACTAAATTTATTTATTTATTTATTTATTATATTTGTATGCCGCCCCTCTCCGTAGACTCGGGGCGGCTCACAACAATAACAAAGACAATGTAAGAACAAATCTAATAATTTAAAAAACGCTAAAAACCCCATAATTAAAAGCAAGCATACACACAAACATACCATGTATAAACTATATAGGCCCGGGGGAGATGTCTCAGTTCTCCCATGCCTGACGGCAGAGATGGGTCTTAAGAACTTTACGAAAGGCAAGGAGGGTGGGGGCAGTTCTGATCTCCGGGGGGAGCTGGTTCCAGAGGGTCGGTAGACTAGTGAAATACTGTGGACATAATATACTTAGAGTTCAGCAAAGCATTCAACAAAGAAGATCACAACCTATTTCTTTGTAAGCTAGAAAAAAGTGGGTAGACAGCATCATCACCAACGGAGTCATAATTGGCTGACAAACCATACTCAATAAGTAGTCTTAATTGGTCTAAGTCTACATGGAGAGAAGTAAGCAGTAGGGTACTACAAAGTTCTGGCTTTGGACCAGTACTCTTCAATATCTTCATAAATGACTTATATGAGGGAATAGAAGAGGTACTCATCAAAGTTGCAGCTAATACTAAGGTGGCAAGAAAGCTAACACCCTAAAAGATAGGCTCAAGATCCAGATGGATCTTGACAGACTTGAACACTAGGCCCTATCTAACAAAATGAAATTCTATGTAGAGAAAAATAAAGTCCAATACTTAAGTAAGAGATACAAAAAATATACTTATAAATTGGGTGAAACCAGGTTTTATATCAGTGACTGTGAGAGGGATCTTGGAATATTAGTAGACAACCAGTTAATTATGAAGTGTACAGCAGTGTACAGTGGCAGCCAAAGAAGCCAATGCTATTATAAATTGCATTAACAGAGGAATACAATCAAGATAAAGTGAGGTACTAATACCATTGTATAAAGCCTTCGTTAGACCACAAGTAGAATACTGCATCCAGTTTTAGTCACCGCAGTATAAAAAAGATTTATTTGTTTGTTTGTTTGTTTGTTTATTTGTTCGTTTGTTCGTTTGTTCGTTTGTTCGTTTGTTCGTTTGTTCGTTTGTTCGTTTGTTCGTTTGTTCGTTTGTTCGTTTGTTCGTTTGTTCATTTATTTATTTATTTATTTATTTATTTATTTATTTATTTATTTATTTATTTATTTATTTATTTATTTATTTATTTATTTATTTATTTATTTATTTATTTATTTATTTATTTATTTATTTATTTATTTATTAGATTTGTATGCCGCCCCTTTCCATGGTGTTGTTCCGTGGTGATGTTGAAACTCTAGAAAGAGTGCAGAGAAGATCAAATACGATGATTAGGGGACTGGAGACAAAAACACATGAAGAACAGTTACAGGAACTGGGCATGGTTAGTCTACTGAAGAGAAGGACCATGGGAGACAGAATAGCACTTCAGTAGTATCTCTACTTAAGAATGCCTCTACTTAAGAACTTTTCTATATAAAACCAGATGCTAAAGATTGTTTTGCCTGTAATTAAGAATCATTTTCTACTTAAGAACCTGAGCCCAGAAAAATTTCCCAGGAAATTTGAGAGCGGCATCAATGCCTGGCCAGTTTCTTGCCATTCCTGCTTTAATCCTGGCCATCTCAGGCTTTTCTGGGCTGCCAGAGGAGCCTTTCAGTGGCGCTTAAGGAGGCTTTGGCAGCCCAGAGCAAACAAAGTGTTCTCCTTTCTCTGGGCACTTGGAGAGGGAATAAACCACTTCGCTATGGTGACTCCCTCACGCTGCCTCCCATACACCTGGTGTGAGGTTGCCTCCCGGAGCGTCTGAGTACGGAAAGGCAAAAGGGGGTGCTCACCTCACCTTCTTCCTTCAGCAACGACTGTCCTCCTCCTCTTCTTCTTCCTCCTCCTCCCACCCAAATTCCGAACTTTTATTTCTTTCCTAATGGGTTTGCACACATTATTTGCTTTAACATTGATTCCTATGGGAAAAATTGCAGGGAGTATTTCACTCCTGTACCTAACCATCTCATACTCTGCCATCCACTTCTCTTTTTGCCTTCAATATTCTGAACCTAGGATCTTGATTTTACATCAGATTAACACAAAGTACTAGAATGATGTGAGACTTGTGAATGTTTTTTAAAAAGTGATCATTTAATTCAAAATGAAAAATATGGGGAAGCCAAGGATAGCACAAGGAAAGAAAACTTTACATTAATTCAATGAGCCAGTTTACTCCTAGGAAGAATTCTCTCCTTCTCAATCTGCAGTGTGCCAATCCATCATTCAGGAAGCCTGAAGGGACCTTACAAATATTTTGACAAGCTACCTCTTCTTCCCTTCCCCAAAGCCCAAGAAATGACATGGAGGAATAGGAAGACAGAGGTAATAGAAGGAACAGATGCTTCCACAGATTTTCCAAGGTGTCTTTTTAGATTCTGTCTCCTCTAAATTCTTCTTTCCCTAGGTGGTATGTTTTGGTCTGAGGGAAAGAGAGACGAGAGAGTGCCTTTGAGCTGAATTATAATTTTGCTGGCAATCGTTGAGCAACATCTTTGCTTTAATGTTTTTACCATCCCATTTGATTTCAATATGTAATATATAATTTAGTTTGGCATTAATATATACATAATCTATAATTCAGACTGTACGTTCCTTTGGAACAAAGCTGTGTTCTTGTGAAACTCTAAGGTGCCATCTGCAATGATGGTATTGTATAATAACAATAATTATAAAGATATTACTCTAGTATTAAGTGGAAGTAATACAAGTGGTACAGTTAAGGTACGAGAAGCTGATTGAACTCTTGATGTCAGTGGGGGGAAAAAACCACCCATCCAATCACTGTCAGGAACTGGCTGAATCAGGTTGCAAAAACAGAAGAAGCAGTGCTACAAGGAGGGGCAAACAGCAGTGTGTGTGTGTGTGTGTGTGTGTGTGTGTGTGTGCGAGTGAGAGAGAGAGAGAGATAAAGAGAAAGAGAAAAAGAGAGAAACAGAGAAAGAGAGAGAGAAAGAGAGAGAGAAAGAGAGAGAGAGAGAAAGAGAGAGAGAGAAAGAGAGAGAGAAAGAGAGAGAAAGAAAGAGAAAGAGAGAGAGAGAGAAAGAGAGAAAGAGAGAGAGAAAGAGAGAAAGAGAGAGAGAAAGAGAAAGAGAGAGAGAGAGAAAGAGAGAAAGAGAGAAAGAGAGAAAGAGAGAGAGAGAAAGAGAAAGAGAGAAAGACAAAAAGAGAGAGAAAGAGAGAGCGAGAGAAAGAGAGAGAAAAAGAGAAAGAGAGAGAGATAAATAGAGAGAGATATATTTCTAATCTTCTTTTATTGTGACAGCAGTAAAAATGTGGTCCAGTCAATGCCTAAGTTCAGTCAGCACCCATTAATTCATTATCAAGGACATTAAACCTGCCTCAGTTGTGCAGAATTTCAAAAGAAAGGCAAACTTTACTTCATATGAAGAATTCTGTCAGGACATGAATTAAATTCCCAGTCATATTGGAAGGGCTAACCAACAAGGGTAACACTTCATTAGCACAAAGCAGAACAGTTGAAGTTAAATCTTGGGGAAAAAAAATCCTGTTGGCCGAGATGAATCCAGAGGGTATGTGGGTAAGCTGGGTATACATCCTTGTTGTGGAGATGTGGGAAACAATATGCTGATATTGGATTTGAAATCACCAGGACACCTTGTGAGAGGGTAAGTCCTCATTGCTGAATAATTTAATTTTTTCCAACTACAGTGTGTTGCAGGGAAAATATTTGCTGTGTTTAGCCCAGTAAATACTAAAAGTCAGTATGTCTAAAGTAAAATCTTATTGCTTGTTATTAAGAAATCCAGTGGGAAAGAAAAAATACCATGTCTACCTAACCTTCATTCTGAAAAAAGGGGAAAACAAGGGAGGGAGAGAGAGAGAAACAGGAAATTTCTTTTACTTCTTATACTCAGACACTGATTGAATTAACAATAAGGCAGGTGAGATACAAGCACAGGGCATCATCTGAAACTTTTCCCCCTTACCTGTCTCTCACTATTTGCTACAGGGATCAAAAGGTTCATGGGTTCAAAGGCATGATACAATTCCCCACAGCTGGCTTGCTGGATAAATGGATGTATTCATTTATTGTGTGTTGGTTTAAGTAATTCATATGGCCACCCATCTCACACTGCAGAGATTTAAGAGCAAAGAAATATCAGTTAATCTTTAGATGATGGATTCTAGTTTACACAGAATAGCAGGAGCATGCTCGGGGTAAACCTGAGCACCTGTGACTTACAGAAAAAAACAGACCAGTGTTATCTGTACCTTTAGCAAGAAATACTTCTTGTGAAATGGATATGCCTAAGATTATAAACCAATCCTTCTCTGTGTTGCATATTGCCTCATTTGTGTTGTGATTCAGTCTGAGGCTCCTCAGGGAACGGCTGGAACTCTGCTGGCTCCATGCTCAGAGAGGGAGGACGAAGAACAGGAGGAGGAGGAGCACCAGGCAGACGGGGAAGAGGAATGTCAGGATGAGGAGGAGGGAGAACAGCCTGAGACCCCCGGGGGGGAGCTCTCCCTAGCGAGTAGCCTGGAGTCATTAGATGAGAACGCACAAGCCATCATAGATATGAGGCAGAGAAGGGCAGCACAAAGAAGGGGACAATTAGCCAGGTATTTCCATCCCTAATAGGCAACAGCTGGGTTTGGATGTGGTTCTCATCAGAAAGGTTGAAAAGACAGGCCCACCCTTCCTGTATTGTGGAGAGATATCTTTTGGGAGTCCTGTGACCTTGCTTCGATCCTTGGCGTCTCTGATTCTGGCTTGTGGCCTCAAAGGCTGAAAACTTGGGGGAGGCGTGGGTTTTATTATCTACGGTGGTGTGTGTGCCAGCAAGAAGCCTGTTGTATTGTCTGGCCGTCATGACTCTTCTGTGAAGCTTCATAGCATTCCAGTTTGTAAGAACAGTTTTTATTATCTGTGTTTGTTTTCAAAGATATTAAATGACTTTGCTTTTTACCAGCGTGTCTGGCTACTCTTTTTAGTTGGTGTTGACATCTGGGGGAACCCAGACAGAACAATTTGACTGGAATAGCAACTGCTTTTAGAGGGCATAACTGGAAAGAGTCATCCTTCGTTTATCTCCCTCTCACCACAAACCTTTTTTAACTGTATTTTCACAGTGATGTGTTGTTGTTGTTTTGTGTGCGTTGTCTCGAGTGCTCTTTTCTCTTTTGACAACAGTGGTTTACTTACTTATAAGTTACCTTAGCCATTCCTTGGCTGCTTCATAGAGAAAGAAATACTTCAGCTAGCTAGCCCTGATATCCAGGGGTTGTTTGCTTCCTCTTGTGCTGCATGGGTTCATCTTGTTGGCATGCGTGTGCATGTGCAGTGCCAAAAAATTAAAAAGATCATCCCCAAAAGCCAAAAACAAGATGGTAACACATAAGCAGTGCCTGAAACATTGGGTTCTAAAGGGGGGGAGGGGAGAGTGGGGAGGGGAAAGGGGGAAAAAACAACACCCCCCCCCAAAGATGGTGGCATCCATGGACCGGCATTGACAGAACTGGTTCCATGGCATTATCGTGACATCACCAACACATTGCTTACTGCAGTGATGGTGAACCTATGGCATGGGTGCCACAGGTGGCACACAGAGCCACATCTGCTGGCACACAAGGCGTTGTCCTAGCTCAGCTCCAACATGTATGTGTGTGCTGGCCAGCTGATTTTTGGCTTGCACAGAGGCTCTGGGAGTGCGTTTTTTGGCTTCCAGGGAGCCTCTGGGGAGATGGAGATGGGCATTTGTACTCTCCCCAAGCTCCATGGAAGCCATTGGAGCCTGGGGAGGGCAAAACATGAGCCTACTGGGCCCACCAGAAGTTGAGAAACAGGCTGTTTCCCACCTCCAGAGGGCCTTGGGGGATAGGGGAAGCTCTTTTCACTCTCCCCAGGCATTGAATTATGGTGTGGTGTGGTGTGATTGCACACACACACACTCTATCTCTTTTGGCACCCAAGGAAAAAAAGGTTCACCATCACTGGCTTACTGGTTCAGGTGAACTGGTCTGAACTGGGAGGAAGCCACCTCTGCTGTTATCTAACAAACTTTTAATATTTCTTTTTACTATTAAGAGCAAATTAACTCAGTGCTGGGTTTTGGACTCTTAAACTAGAAGAAGAAAAGAACCTGACAGATCATCAAACACCAAATCAACCCAGAGTTCTTGCTTGAGACACAAATAACCAATTTACCATATTTTGGATACTTTTTGCAAAGATTTAGCTTTCTGGCAAGGGCTCCAATTTGTGTAAGAAGGAAATAAATAAAAGAGAACAGGTACATAGATTGACTCAGTTACAGTGTGGGTTCACCATTGGAAAACCTCAAAGACAAGATTAGGGATTGATGATCATGGATGATCTATCTACATGTACCCTAAAATTGACAGTGATTTGATCTTGGATAATAAATCCATGTACATTTGCTTATAGCTATAAGTTCCACGTGCCAGAGCAGATCAAATGCTGGCTAAAAATCATTTCTAGTTCTAGTAGCTCTGGTGCTATGACCTTAAGAAATCTTTTGTTTGTTTGTTTTTGAACCTGAAAAGTGGTGCACAGATTTGGATTTATTTGTGTTATTTCTCTTTTCACATGGTGTATCTTCAAAGTTCACCAAACTGTTGCCATCATTTGAAGCTTCTTCTTTATGTACCCATTTGTTTGCTGACTTATTGCATCTCATAAAACTACTAATTCAATAGACTCCAGGAAAACTGCTGTACAGCACATAATAATCGAAGAGGCCAAAGCATAAGCCAATTATGCTTTTGGGCAAGCATCATGCACAAATGAAAAAAGGTCATTCATCATTTTTTCTTCTTGTTTGTAATTAGCACTATTTTTTTAAAAAAAAAAGTGTCTTGGGTGCTCTCTTTGGATTTGGAAAGATACAGGAAAAAATATTGAAGAATTTATTGGTTCTCAAAATTTGGTGATACAAATTTAATAAGTTGGTCTTAAACTATAAGCCTCCACTTCCAAGTGGAAAACTAATCCAAGCTGCTTAATTTCCAACCATTGTTTGTCATCTAAATCATTTTCTCTTGGAAATTTTAATAAAGCATTGGTGTAACTGGAACTCCCCAAAGTTAAACCATTGTGAGGAGTTATAAATGATAATATTTTAAATGGAATCCATTTCAAAATCCTAAACTAGTAACTCTGAACCCCAGAGCAGATGCCAGTTTATTTCATTCATTTTGTGCCTGAAAGAAAGTGTAATTACAAAGATGCATAACGTAGCTTTCATTTTCCAGATGATTAAGTCTGCCAGAGGCCACCAGACAAAATGTTTTGTAACATTTGTTACTCCTGCACATATTTGAGTTTGTTGGAAATATATAAAAGTCAATGTCTTGCATTTATAAGGTTCAGTTATTTACCAAATTATTATGGTAATCCTGTTCAGTTTTCCTTTTTTATACAGGTTGCAGGATTTAGATTCTTCCCATTTATTAAGTACTTATTCCATGTCAAAGGAAGATGCAAGTTCCCCATCATTACCTACATCTTCACACAACCAGCTCTATCCATGCCACTTTGATCAACATGTTGTTAGCTTCATTGTCCAGGTCCATAGGTTCAAGAAATTTTACAAGTTCACATAAAGAAAGTTTATAGTATATTTTCAAACCTTGGCAGTTCTAACATAGCTTTGCCTATGGACATAGAAACTACTGGAAAATGAGAGGCTGGGCGATTTAACTGAATAACTAACAGTTAGGGGCCATTACAAAAGGATCGGCAGGATATCGGGTGGGATTCCCTCAACAATACTGAATGCAGGTTTCAACAAGTTCTCGGCAAAGTAATGAATCCAGTGGCAGATGGGAGTCAGTTGGCTTTCAGGAAGTAGATTCAGAGCACCTGAGTATAAGCTATTTTGGGATCGGGTGGCTAACACTGTCTTTGTATTCTTTGTATTCTCTAGGTCCTGGCCCTGCTCCACTTGGTTATGTGTGAAGCGTGAAGGAGCTGCCCTTCCGTTGCCCACAGGAGTGAACAGTGGCCACAGTGTGGCATGGTGGCTGGATGTTGAGCTGCAACATTATCTTCAGGAACGTGGATGTTGCTGAGTTGCTGGGGCTTCAGTGGAAAGACTTGAGCTCGGAGGTCTTCGTTTGAGACGGGCCTCTTCCATTGTTAAAAGTTGGAAGCCGTGATGGGCCGGACCCAGAGGGTTGGTGTTGCACATTGGTGGCAATGACCTTGTGGTGCTGAAGGACTTGGCTCAGAGGTGTAAAGTCATGGCAGACACTCGGGACTTGTGGAGCATATGGCTCGACATACAATTTGTTGTGGAGGACTTGGCACAGGGATGTCATGTCATGGTGAACCACTGGCCATACAGGGCCTATGGCCATAGTGTGGTTTTGATACCCCCACATGGAGGGGGTGCAGAGTCACCGTCACACCAACAGTGGTTGATGGGACTAGGGTATAGGTTAACATGGCAGGGGGAGGCACAGTGATCAGACACCCGGGTATGTGTGTTAAACTCCCCTAGCTTTCACTGGGTCAATTTAAGGCAGATGTCAGGACTGGAAATTTTTACACAGACCTGCAGTGGTGCCTGCGTGAGCTGGGGCAGGCTTAGGTGTGGGAGCGGGGGGCCAAGATAGACCCCCTTCTGACCCCCTGCTGTGGCAGAAACGGGGCGGAAAGGGTATCAGTAGCAACTGTCTGTTCTCCTTTGGCCATCTTTTGTAAGATGATTGGCACCCCCGTCGCACAACTCATGCTTCCTCCCTGGATGGAGCAGTGTGAAGGGGGTGCCCTTGGGGTTCACCCACATCGTTTCCGATTCCTGGTCATGCAGGGTGAGCCCTCCCACTCGCTGGGTGTGGCTTTTCAGGCTGGGTATAGGCGGGGCATGCCTCACCCTGACCTGGCATGGAGTTACGCCCATTCAGTTGCCCAAGCACGTTTGTGTTCAGGAAACTCCGCCCCCTTTTAGCAACCCCTGCAGGTCTTTCTGTTAATATTTAATAAAGTGACCCATTTTACCCAGCTTGGTGTCCAAGTGTTTATTTCCCGTCCAAGGCAATAGAGTTTCTATGCCCCAAATAACTGATATATAATTCCTCAACAATTACTTCACTAGTGATAGTTCTTTCATAAACTGTAGATAGATGGAGCAGTTGATTTAATAATAATTTTACTCAGTTTTGTCGCAAACATGGTTTTTTTCAAGAGGCAACTGGACTTTCTGGTTTTTCTTTGAAGACATTTTGCTGCAAATCCTGATGGTTCCCTCCCCTCCCCCCATCACCCTATGTTAGACTACATTCAGCAGTCCATGTACATTTAAAAGATAAAGGCCACTCTTTTGAAGACAGCAAAATCCAAATTTTGGACAGCGAGGACTGTTTGGTTTGAAAGAGGGCTTGAAATAGGCCATCTATGTCAATATTTAATAATAATAATAATAATAATAATAATAATAATAATAGCAACAACAACAATAACAACAAACAAACAAACAACAACAACAATAATAACAAACAACAACAACAATAATAATAATAATAATAATAATAATAATAATAATAATAATAATAATAATAATGGTTTATTTATAATGTCCTTTTAACAAAGGGCATGACAGCAAACCATATACAACTAACAAATACAGACAGTAGGCAATACACACACTTAGCTAAAACACAATTAATAAAGCCACAAAACATGGTAAAAACATTCCCAATGTCTCCAATTTCTTCCCCTCTTGCTGATTCCCAGAACAAGGATGTTTCAATATGCCAAATCAAAGAGGAATGTCTTTAATGCCTTGTGGAAGCAGAGAAAATTCTCCTCTACCCAAGGAAAGACTGTTCCACAGACATGGGGTCAGATCTTGAAAGGCCCACCATTTTGATGTTGCTGTATATATATGTGGAACAGTCAAGCAAATCATCCCTGCCAAACATATATCCCTCGATGTTGTATACCAAGATAAATGGATCGCCAAGTAATTTGGTGTGTTTGAGCGCAGGGCCTTAAATACCATCACTAACATTTTAAATTGGGCCCTGGCTCGAATTGGCAATCAATGTAGAGATCTATGTGAGGCCGACACATGTGATGACCTGGAGAGGTTTAGAACCACCTTGATGGCACTATTTTGGACCAAGGATAATGGGCATAGTGAGCAAGATGACAAGCCTGCCAATAAGCTATTAGAATAATCTAAGTGTGATGTTACAAGGGTTTGGATGACTAGATGAGCAGTCTCGATTGTTAAGAACTTGTAGATTCTCTGAATATTCAGAATATGGTAATAAGATGTCGCTCTAATAAAGGGGCACAGAGACAGTCTAGCATCCAACAAGACTCCAAGGTTCCCGGCCACTGAGACCAGGACCACCAAATAGCCCTCTCTCAATAGAAATTGGGGATATGATATCATCAATCTCATCTACAACACCTCATCTACAAGGAAGCTCCACACCCATTTGCATCACTCAGGTGACTCTGAGGACACAGATAAGCCTCCAGGGGGTCTTAATTGTAGTGAAGACACCGGACAGCCACAGCAGATACAACACAGCTTTATTTAACTACAGAACTGAGGTAACTAGCATCATAGACAGGATATTAAACTCCCCTAATTAACCAACGAGATGACTAACACAATCCCGCCAAATGTCTCCCCCTGCTGTTAGCCAAGGACATGACACCCCTTTCCCCTAGGGGGTGCAAACAAAATCCTCCAGATATGCCGGCCTTCATCTGATGCGCCCTGTACAACGGGGCGACATCATGTAACTGACGATTGAGGGTGGAGACTCTTTTCGCCCCGCCTCTATCCTCCTCCTTGTTGGGCAAAACATCGGTTTCTACTGGCGGATCATTTGGAACAACTACTTCAGGTGAGTATGGGGCTCTGCAGATGCTGCCCTTAGGCAACCGGGGAGGGACCAAGTGTAACTCATTATCTCCGTGGCCAGTCGGTTCAAGGCAGGGAAGGTCTTCCGGACGTACAGGGTCTACTTCTTCCCCCCTGGGGTCTGGTAATTCGGCCGACCTGGCCCTTAGTTGATCCACATGACGATGCCACTCTCTTCCATCAGGCAACACCACTGTATACGCCCGGGGCACTCGGGAAACAATAACAATACCTGCCACCCATCGAGGTAAACCCATAAAATTTTGGGCAAAAACCAGGTCCCCGCTTCTAAAATTTCGAGCAGCCTCAATTTCTCGTTCCGGCTCGGTGTACAATGGATGTAGTCTGTCTAATACGATCCTCAATTTCCGTCCCATTAAGAGTTCTGATGGGGCCTTAGAGGTGGTGGTGCAAGGGGTGGTATGCTGTGCCAATAACAGCTCATCTATTCTCTCCTGCAGAGTGCCGTGGTTAATTTTAGAGAGCATATTTTTAGTGCTGCGCACCATTCTCTCAGCCAGACCCTTGCTGGCAGGGTGCCAAGGGGCAGTTCTAGCATGTCATACACCTAACCCTGCTAGGTAGGCCTCAAAACCCCCAGAAACGAATTGCGGACCATTATCTGATACTATAACGTCTGGGTATCCATGGGTTGATAACAGAGATGATAACCCCCTGATTATGTCTCTTGCTGTTGTAGATGACATTATTTTAACCTCCAACCACTTCGAATAAGCATCTACCACTATTAATAGCATTTTTTCATCAACTGGACCCGCGAGGTCGATGTGCAACCTGGACCATGGCATGTTGGGGTTTTCCCACTGCAAAGGGGTGGCTGCTGGAGGGGCTGCGTGGTTTTGTTGACAAGGTTGACAATTCGCAACCTTCCGCTCCACTGCCCTGTCTAACCCCGGCCACCAAATGTAGTCCCTAGCCAATGCTTTCATCCGGACTATTCCGGGGTGGCCGATATGTACCAATTCCAAGACTTTAGACTGTAAAAATGGGGGAATAACCACCCTTGAGCCCCACAATACGCATCCTCTTAATACAGACAGTTCCTTTCTGCGGACCCAGTATGGCAAAATGGTAGGCTCAATGCAGGATGAGGGCCACCCGCGTAAAATCCATGACATCACTACAGAAAGAATGGGGTCTTTTGCTGATTCGGACGCAATCATGGCGGCTGATACTCTGATAGGATACGACTCCACGGCTAACACTGTGGAAATTGGGGCTGGGTCCGTTAAAGGCACAGGTAACGGACATCGGCTCAACGCATCCGTGTGGGGAATAGTACGCCCCGGCCGGTGGGTTAGATTATATGAATAATTCACTAAGAACATAGCCCAATGATTTAAACGAGGGGAAAGAATTTCGGGCGTTTGTCGATTTCCAGCAAGTATTCCCAACAGGGGTTGGTGGTCTGTGACCAATTGGAATTGGCGGCCATATAGATAATGATGGAAGCGTTTGACACCTGCCACCAACGCCAAAGCTTCCTTGTCCAATTGCCCATAATTTCGTTCTGGTCGGCCTAGGGTCCTCAAATACAGTAGAAGGCTATAGGAGCCTCTTTCCCCGAAGGCAAACGGTGTCCCAGTACAGCGCCCACACCATAGGGGGATGCATCACACGTTAATACCAATGGCAATTTTGGGCTATATTGCACTAAAACCTCATGAGATACTAACACCTCTTTTATGGCCGTAAATGCGCTCACCTCCGCTTTTCCCCAATGCCACGGAACTCCTTTAGTTAGTAACTTGTGCAGTGGCTCTACAATCGACGCTTTGTGGGGTAGGAACATTGCGTAAAAATTTAACAACCCCAAAAATGATTGTAATTCTGTTTTGGACCTTGGTTCAGGAGCCTCAGTAATGGCCCGTATTTTGGTAGGGGTAGGGTGAATTTCTCTACTATCCATGAGGAAACCCAAGAATTCAACACTGTGAGTCGCAAATGTACACTTTCCCGTTTTGACCCTCAACCCAACCTCTTGGAATTTGTTCAGTACAGCCCGGACTCGCTCTAGTAACTCTGGGTGGCTATGATTACATCATCAAAGTAGGGCAAAGTTCCTGGAATTCCATACAGTAAACGCTCCATAAGCCCCTGGAAAATTCCAGGAGCAGAACTTATCCCAAATTGTAATCGAGTACAACGGAACGCCCCCCCGGTGGGTAATGATGGTTTGTAAGTCAGCTGTCTCAGGGTCCACCGCTAACTGTTGGTATGCGCGAGACAGGTCAATTTTCACGAAAATATTTCCCCCTTCCAATGAATGTAAAAGATGGGCTACCATTGGTACAGGATAGGAATGGTGTGCCAACGCTCTATTCACCGTGCACTTGTAGTCCCCACATAAACGCACTGATCTGTCCTGTTTTATGGCTACCACCAAGGGGGTTTCCCATTTCGCCTGGTCTACTGGCTCTAATATTCCCAGGCTGATCAGGCGATCTAACTCTGCATCAACTTTGCCTTTAATAGCCAATGGCACGTGCCGTGGCTTCAGGCGAATCGGAGGAACCAAAGGATCGAGGGTCAATGAGACCGGGGTGCCCGAATATTTTCCCAGGGTGCCATCAAAAACTGTAGGGAACTCTTTAGCTAACTGATGGGACATGGGCACATCATTTACAACATTAATACCTTCTATGGCGAACCCCAATGCTGATAACCAGTCCAATCCAAGTAAACTTATGAATGGGCCATCTACAATAATAAGAGGTAACCGCCCCTTAAAAGCCTTGTATTGCACTGGGAAATAACCCTGTCCCACAGTTGGAATTACTTGACCTTGGTAATCCTTTAAGAAAAGAGGACATGGCCCCAGACGACTCTTAGAAATCCGGGGGAAAAGTCGCTTAATAGTGCTCCAAGACATTAGGGAAACAGATGATCCCATGTCGACTTCCATGGAACACAATGATCCTCCAATTTGCACAAACACTGAGATCTTTGATGACGTTGACAGCTTCCCCTGCTGTGCTGATTGCGGTGTGGATTGGTGAATGTTGATTTGAGGAGTCGGTGACGCATTCTGGATTGCATTACAGAAATCCCGTCAGCCGAATGACTCTCTCTGCCACGCCCTCTGTTGTGGAGGAAATGACTCTCGAGCAGAAAATGGCTGAGTGTTTGATTAATTCCTTCGCGAGCGACAGACTCGCACGATATGCCCCTGTCTGCCACAACGGCGGCAATAAGCATCGTGGAACCCACAGACCGATCAGGGGTGATCACCACCACAACCCCCACACGATAAACGCGACCCTCCAACAGGGCGGGGCTCTCCCGGCGGTGGCTGTCTTTGTCTTGTCAAGGTGGCTAACTTGTTTACTTCTTCTTCCTCCTGTCTTAAAGTGTTTTCAATTTCTGGTGGCAACAAGGCTGCAGCTGCAGTGCTATGAGTAGTGGCCGTTTCGGCTGGCAGGTCCATTTCGGCCAAAGACTGTGTAGACATCTCCACAGCTCTTGCCTCTTTTAAAGCGGCTGCCAATGTCAAGTCTGTCATGGTTAAAAGCCGGCGCCGAAGCCTGGCATCCCTCACCCTATAGATCAAACGATCAAGTAGATAATCATCTAAGTCATGAAACTCGCAAGACTTGGCTGCACGACGGAGGGCTGCCATATACTGATTAATTGTCTCCCCCTCCGCTTGATTTCTATGGTAAAACAAATAACACCTAGCGCTGCGTGATGGTGGGGGGGCATAGTGGTTTTGGAGTGTCGTGAGGAATTCATCCCAGGGCACATCATGAATAGATTTTGGGGCAAACAGGGAGAGGGAGGTCTCCAACATCTCAGTCCCACAAAAACTTAAGAAATACGCTCGTTTCCTGTCTCCCGAGAGATCTTTGTAGTCATTTGATATAAGAAAACACTCAAAACGGACGAGATATGCCTCCCACGATTCCCCTTGAGGATTGAATGGGGGAAAAACTATCTGAGTCGACATCACTATTTACCGAGTCCTTTGTTTCCAGGACGGCAGATTCTAATGTGGATTCTGATCCAGCTTTCCTTCGTTGCCAGTGTAGTGAAGACACCGGACAGCCACAGCAGATACAACACAGCTTTATTTAACTACAGAACTGAGGTAACTAGCATCATAGACAGGATATTAAACTCCCCTAATTAACCAACGAGATGACTAACACAATCCCGCCAAATGTCTCCCCCTGCTGTTAGCCAAGGACATTGTCACGCTGAGATTGCCAGCCAACAGAGACTTTCCTTAGTTAAAGTGTTGCTGTGTTTCTTTATTTTCTCTGATCACACCCCCTCTTACATCACTCCCACAATCCTTATCTTTCTCTGTTTCCTATATATATATCCGCTTGCTTATGTGAGCGAGCACATTCTAATCTAACCTTCTTGTGTGCTTGCGGCCATGTTTTCGTTAGAAGCTGCTTGATAAAGCGCAGCTGGCACAATGAACTTATTTCTGTTTATAAAATAAAGTTTGTTTTCACTATGGTTCCTGCCTGCTGAAGTCCTGCTTTAAAATCCATCCCCAACATGGTAGCAGAGGATGGTTTGTTTATTTTTATTTTTACTTTAATCAGGCTGATATGCCTGCTAAGAAACGGCGGCAGCAAGCTTTTGATTTTTCTTCTTCTGAACTTCAAAGCATCATGCCGACTCCGTCTGAACATCTGCCGGGCCTCGCTCAAAGTAATTTTTCAACTCAGCAGACATTCATTGAACAGATAAGTGAAGTTACTAACTTGCTTAGTTTAACTGAGCCTGTAAATCAAATAGGTGAAGCAAGGGCAATTAGCCCACATTTCCAGGCAGAGATAGCTGTAAATCCTAGTTTACCGGAACAGCTAGGAGCGAAGCCAAAAGTTAAATTTCAACAAAGTTTCATGTCTAAGCCAACTTTATATGAGAGCAACCTTTTAGAAGATGATATAAATATCCAAATTACTAAGTCCTTGGCAGATGATTTAAAGCATGATATTGCTGCAATACAAAAATGCTTATTAGATTTGAAACTGGATAAAGAGTCAAAAGATCTCAGCCAGTCTGAAAAGGATCTTGCCCAGTTCTACAGCTCTCAACTTATTGTCAATGAAAAGAAACTGAGCCGGATAAGAAGTGCACAAGTAGAATACTGTGAAGGGAAAATACATGACTCATTAAAGTTGAAAAAGATGGTCTCTGTCCAGAGACAGTCTGATGAGGCCACGCATTTCCCAGCATTCAAGGAACTAGGTGCAGCACCACCCAGTGGCCAAATTGAGAAAACACCCAGTTTAACTTTTCCTCTGGGATTTGGCTCAATTCCAAGCCAGATCCAAAATGCGCCACCTGGTGGCCAACTTAAGCAACAGCATCAAAATGTCATTTTATTGCCAGAGAATTCAGGAGCGTCATCTAGTGACCGTTTGAAGCAATATAAGTTACCAGATGATCGGAGAAATGTTGATTCGTGCCAAAAAGATTCTTTTTTAGATTTTCAAATGAATAAAGAAGCTTCAGCAGAACAATTTTATTCTGCAAGCAAGGGAAGGTTTGTACCTCAACAGAACTTTTTTCAGCAGGTACCCCAACCAGATCAAGGGGTGCAATATTCACAGGTACAATTGACCCAAGCTCCTGTTACGCCCGTGTACTCGGCGCAAATCCCACTTCAACCAGCTCAGCCATTATTGGCACCACACCCTCAACTGCAACAACAGATGCCGGCTGCATTTCCAAGACAATTCTCTACCTTGTCACCATTGCAAGGTGAGTCTCAATTTCAAAATAATGGGCAAAATTATAAGATGTGGTTACACCAGATCACGCTGATATTAGCTGCAGAAGGGGTTGACACCATTGTATTCAACCCGCCAAACAGACTCTGGACACAAGAGGAAAGAGCCTTAGACAGAAGAGTGACCATTTTGATTCTCATGTCTCTAGTTACAGATTTATCTGTCAGATTCTCTCTTGCCAATACTGCAAACGCCGTAATTACCGCGCTCGATGAACTGTACCGCCCTATCTCTCCTGAGGGCACATGCCTGTTGTTCACTGATTTTTTTAATGCGAAATTACAACCTGGAGAGAAAATTGCTCCACACTTGTCGAAGCTCTTGGCGATGCAGAAGGAATTGATCGAAAGAGGATACAATATTGACCACATACAAATGACTACTGCAATCCTCACGTCGTTAAATGAGGAATGGAAAGAAGCTATCACGAAGTGCCTTAGTATACCCATACCGCAACGCACTACAACCAGAGTTTGCCAAATGTTGACCGAAGAAGAAATCATTATGGAACGAATGCGGAAACCCAGATTCACTACTATTAGATCTCCAGTGAGTCGTGGTTACCAACAAAGGAGTAACCAGTCCAAAAGATCAGATTTTCAATGCTCTCAATCTGCTGATCCACAACGCTCTCAATATCCTGCCCAGAATAGAGGAAGAAGTTCCACAGGCAGTAGACGCAGAGGTTCCAGTACCTATAGGTCAGCTCAACGAGGTTCCAGAAGCGAATCACAATCAAAAATCAATACTGTGCTTCAGAAAAACGTTCCTGACTTAAATTGTGAGTACAACACAAAACGTTTATGGACTATAGAGAGTGGAGCTGCTTTTCATATTACTCACCAAAAAGAACTCTTTACGGAGTTACATGAATCTGACATTAAGGAGGTGTATGGATTCTCAAAAAACTTATCCTGAGTCGAAGGAGAAGGAACAATCTACATAGATGAACTGGACCAGACGATTCCACGCGTTCTCTACATTCCAAATTCTGAAAGCAACATACTCAGCCTTCATTGCCTAAACAAAGACTTAGGCTACAAAGCAATGCTATTGAACTCTGATATCCACATGATTAGAAATGGCATTGTTGTCGCACATGCCATTCCGATTGGTGGTGTTTTCTACCTCAAGCCGAACTTTCGTTCATTGGTAGATGTAAGTATGAGCGTTCCAAAACATGACAGCGCAGGCCCAGAGAGAAAACCTGCTGTTATTATAAAATCAGAGGCTCATAAAGCCAATGAATCACAAGATGTTCCGCATAATGTTGCAAATGCTAAACCTTTACTAAAAAATAAACCTTTTCATTCTAGGTGCATCCACCGTTGGCATCGACGTTTGGGCCATGCTTCCTATGATGTATTATCTAAGATGCCTGAGTGCGTGAACGGTTTCAAAGTTGATAGTAATTGTCCTATTTATCTTGATTGTTTTGTTTGTAATAAATCTAAATCAAAGGCTGCCCCCATTGCTAAACATGCCCTTCGTTTGTCTTCACGCATTTTCGATTTGGTTCATACTGACATTGTCGGTCCATTTCGGCCTACTAGGGGTAACAATAAGTATTTTTTAACAATTGTTGATAGTTTTTCTAGATATGGCTTTGTGTATCTAATGAAACAGAAATCAGAGACGTTTCAGATCTTTACAGACTTTGCTGCAAAGGTCTTCAATCAATTCGGTGTCCGTATCAGAAGAATCCAAAGTGATCGTGGTGGTGAGTTTATGTCTCAGCGATTCCAGAACTGGATGAGACGCAAGGGAATACGGCACCAAGCTTCAGCCCCTTACACTCCGGCTCAAAATGGGATTGCTGAACGAAGGCAAGGTGTTCTACAGACTATGTATCGCTGTCTCTTAGAAGACGCTGATCTCGATAATGCTTATTGGGGCGAAGCATTAAGGTATGCAAACTACCTTGTTAATCGTACTTGGAGCAGTGTGTTAAAACAAACTCCGTATTATATGTTTTATGGGAAGAAGCCTGACATTTAAAACCTTCACATATTTGACTCGTATGCCATGGTTAATATTCCACTGGCTCAAAGAAAGAAGGGTGGTCCAGTGGCACAAAGACTGAGATTTATAGGTTTAGATGAAAGTTCCAAGTATTATAAATTTACTGACTCTAATTACAGAGCTATTGTTTCCAATTCAGCAAAATTTGAGGAAGATACAAATTGGTCCAGGATACACAGTAACGACACATCAGTTTATTTTCCTAAAGATGTTCAAGGTACAGCGCAACCTGACTCTCAGATAGATGTCCCAGATGTCCCTGATGTACAGTCTTCACCATTCGCAGATGATGTTATTAGCGATGTAAATGAAGATGGAGATGACCAAAATGAATGGACCACGGTTCTACGACGTTCCAAGAGAACCACAAAAGGAGTTCCTCCTCAGAGATATCAAGCGCAAGTAGCTCAAAAATTGTTTCCTGTTATTTGTAACAATGTTTTACTTCCTCCCGATAATTTTTATCAAATAAAACATTTACCTGAACCTGAACAGGAAAAATGGTATAATGCCATGCAAGCTGAACTTGACAGTTTAAAGAAATTGAAGGTGTACAAACATGTCGACTCTCCAGAACATAAGAGAGTTATTGGCACATGATGGGTCTATAGAATTAAGCGAAAGCCAAATGGTGAGGAACTATACAAAGCTAGATTAGTAGCACAAGGCTTCTCTCAGACTTTTCCTGATGATTACACCGATACTTATTCACCTACTGTCAGAAATGAAAGTGTCAAAATTGCCTTAACAACTGCCGCTGCCCTGAATTTAGAAGTTTTCCAGTTTGAAGTTGAAACTGCCTATCTGAATGCCAATCTAGATGAAGAAATCTACGTGAAAGGCGCACCCGGATTCCAGGACCAGGAAGGATGTGTCTGGCGACTGCAAAAGAGTCTATACGGATTGAAACAATCTGGTTTAATGTGGCATAGATGTCTAATTGACAAACTAAATTCAATGGGCTTTATTAAGTCCGACTCGGATCAATGCGTGTTTACAAAAGGGCAAGGTAATGTTTATGAAATTGTTCTTGTGTATGTTGATTATATTGTGTATATTGGTCCAAATCAACATATGAGTGAGAGTTTTGCAAAGGGTTTAGAAAAACATTTCACACTAAAAAGCTTAGGACACATTCATGATTACTTAGGGGTTCAAATTCAGAAAACTAAGAAGGGGTTTAGTCTCTCACAATCAAACAAGATTGATCAATTGTTACAACAATGCAACATGGCTGATGCACGCCCATGTCGGTCTCCAATGCAGACAGACTTTTATAAGTTGACATACCAAAACAGTCCTTTGTTTAAGGACCAAACACTTTATCGCTCAGTAATTGGGTCATTGTTATATATTAGCAGTTGGACAAGACCCGACATTTCACTTAGTGTGAATTTGTTGTCACGACACGTAGGCAATGCGACTGTATTTCATTGGTCATGTATAAAGAGATTGCTCAGATACATGAAGCATACGATGGACATTAAGTTGTTCCTGGAACCACAACAAAACAAGTATCCTAAACTGATTTGCTATGCAGATTCTGATTGGGCGAGTGACATTGAGACTCGTCAAAGTACTTCTGGTTTCATAATGTTTTTGAATGGGTGTCCAATTTATTGGAAAGTCAGAAAGCAGAGATTTATTTCTTGTTCCTCCACTGAGTCCGAATATGCTTGTGTTTCTGACTGTTGCAATGATTTAACCAATGTTTCTGCTCTCATTACTAGTATCTGGGCAGAGCCAATGAAACCTATTGTCATTATGGAAGATAATATTTCAGTGAAATTCATTGCTGACGCTGAATATGTGGGAGTACGTTCACGGCACATCGATTTACGATATAAAAATGCAAGAAAATATGTGCAACAAGGATTCGTGACACTACAATATGTGCCTTCAAATGAACAGATCGCTGATGTGCTGAATAAGCCACTGCCAGCTGACCAACACGAATACCTTTCTGAGAAAATGTGCCTGAAGTGAATCAATGTCCCTGATGACTGCCAAAGAAGGGGTGTCACGCTGAGATTGCCAGCCAACAGAGACTTTCCTTAGTTAAAGTGTTGCTGTGTTTCTTTATTTTCTCTGATCACACCCCCTCTTACATCACTCCCACAATCCTTATCTTTCTCTGTTTCCTATATATATATCCGCTTGCTTATGTGAGCAAGCACATTCTAATCTAACCTTCTTGTGTGCTTGCGTCCATGTTTTTGTTAGAAGCTGCTTGATAAAGCGCAGCTGGCACAATGAACTTATTTCTGTTTATAAAATAAAGTTTGTTTTCACTATGGTTCCTGCCTGCTGAAGTCCTGCTTTAAAATCCATCCCCAACAGACATGACATTAATGACCCTCTGAAAGAATGCAAATGACAAGTTGTCTGCAAGGAGTATACATTCTTCCATTCCCCACCATCCAGTCAGAGTTGAAGAAGTTCTTGGTTGAGAAGTGAAATAATTTCAAAGAAAAACCAGAAAGTCCAGTTGCCTCTTGAAAAAGCACCTTTGGGATAACCATGCTCTGGATCTCTGAGAATCTCCATAGACATTTCACCAATTTTATTTAATTCTCATATTCTGAATCTTTATGTTGTCACATCATTGTGATGTGAGGTATTGGGACTTTTTTCACCTTTGCTAAACCGGGAGTGAGTGTAGCCAGCACATGATGCATCCAGCCCATGGGCTGTGAATTTGACACCCCTAATGTAAACCAAAAGATTGAGCTAGAATTAGTATCTGAACTTTAGGAAGATATTCATCTCTGGGAAATCAATCCACCCATCCATCAATCACTCAGAATAAATCTGGAAGGGACCTTGGAGGTCTTTTAGTCCAGCTCCCTGCTCAAGCAGGAGATCCTATGCCATTTCAGATAAGTGACTGGTTAGTCTCTTCTTATGGGGTAAAGAATTAAAAAATAGAAACAATTCTTGGGAAGATACACCCATACAAGTGTTTGTTTAATAGGAAACAAAGTTTAGAATAAATGTCCACAAAAATGCATACAAAATTTCATCTGCTTGATTTTCCCCTCCATTTTACATGAAGTGAAAACAAGGAAAAACAAAGTAAATACTGAAAGTTAGGAAAGAGAGAAACCTAGTCTCCTGGTCAGGTATGTTTCAATCCAAAGGAAGGAGTAAACATAAGCTGTAATTTCTATCTGTTTGAATGGGATGGCTTTGCAATGAAACAAAGCACTGGGGGGGGGGGGGTTGTTTATATTCAGATTTTTGTAAAACAGATGAAAAAGTAATATCCATTCCATGCACTGTTTAATAATCTGCAAAGATGCTGTTAGTTGAAGCGTTACAAAAAATGTCCTCCCACATATCTTTGAAATGTATGCAACCTAAACAAATACCTAGTCCATAAATATAGGCAAACTGTTATTCTGTAGTCAAACTTGCAGTGAGAGTGGTTTCTATTTATTGCATAAAATGCCTGGTGGAGGCAGATGTGATGGACCTAAATAGCACTTATTTGAGAACAACATTGAATAAGGATCATTAGCTGTAAGATGTGATCTTTGAGTATGGAATAGAGGCATTCAGAAGAATATATCAGCATTCGCAAAAGTGTTTTCCATCTTAAAGTAGTCATAAGTGCACTTTAGAAGATTAACGGAGGGTGGGAGGAAAGAACCTGTTTCAAGGATCACTCTACATTGGACTATATTCAAGTTAGTAAGAAGTATTGCATTCATCGTGTGTGTGTGGGTAAGAATAATATTGTCATTATGAAGAAGCAGGAATAGAGAAATTGAAAAAAATGACATTTTGGGAATTGAAAGTGGTATCAGAAAGCTTTCGTTTGCTTAACATGTTACAATCTTTTTCAGTCTTCTGTTCTGTTTTAGTTTTTTTTTTAATGAGACAAAGGAAATGTGCAACTTTGATTCTGTTTGAAGGAATTTTTTCCCCCCACAGCTATCTACACTCCCCTCCTTTTGGATCAAACTGAATCAGAAGTGATTCTTGACATCCAGTTGAAATGGTTGCTACCCAAGTGTTTGGAAGGCTTTCAAATGCTTTGACTATGTCTTGAATTTTTTTTTATGTTGCTTCTATTTGTTGCTAGAGTTTGTGCATTACTGTTTGTGTATCACTTTGAGAGATGGAATATTGCTGATCAATCCTAGGAAATATTCCATTTCTAGATAAGCCAACTTCCCAGCCCATAGTAGCCAATAATCTCAGGAGGAAAATTCTGGCAATTACTTACATCATGACTCTAAATCTGTGGAGAGGGGTGGCATAGAAATCCAATGAATGAATGAATGAATGAATGAATGAACGAACGAACGAACGAACGAACGAACGAACGAACGAACGAACAAACAAACAAACAAACAAACAAACAAACAGATGTACCTATTGATGTTGCCTGATTTCTCAGATGCTTGACTTTTTTATGAGCCATGCCTGCAAGCCTCCTTGCTCCAGGAGAGAGTGATTTCAAGAAAACTTTGGTGGATATTTAGCTGTTGTGCCATCTTGTTTCCATCCCTACCATGTAATAGCTATGAGTAATACTTTAAAATTCTATTATATTTAAACTTAAACTGTGTGGCTGAACATTTACTGGGTTAGTATCCTTTAAATGTTAATCAATGCTGATATTTTCATCCCATTCTGCCAAAAAAAACCTCCAAAACATAGGCAGTTTGAAGTTTTTTACAATCTATTGTTGAAGCATTTTTCCCAATTGAAGTTAGAAGCAAGAAGATTTAACTGAGTGTCATCTAAACATAGAATTGGACCATGCCACCATTAAATCTTAATTGTAATGTGATCAAAGATGATTTACATAGCCATATATTTTTTGAGCGAGGTAGGGGGGGGTTTCTATATTTATCATCCAGAATTTCATGGACATTCTCTGGAAGGAAATTAAAAATCATGAAATTTCCAAAATCAATCGCTTTGTAAGAGGAGCTATTCAAAATAAAATAATGTTTAATATTACAAACCTTGAATACCAGAAAATGCATCTGGCATGAATTACAACTGGCCAAATTGCATCTGGCATGAATTCCAACTCTTCCACTAAGAGTTTCACAAAAGCTGTTGTGTTCACAAAACACAATCCAGACATATACAACTCTAACACTGATACATGTCTTCATGGTGGAATATACTGAGTATACTGAGTATACTGTGTAAAAGTAGATTAGTAATGCATAAGACATGAATCTTCCTGGAAACTGATACTGTAGATGAAGAGTTTATGGCATGGGTTAATGGCAAGTTTATCTCTAAATGTTTCTACACAACCTGTAGGAAGATGAAAAATTAAGATGTTCACTAACGTTTCAAGCTGAAGAATTTCCATGAGCTCAAAGAAATATCAAACAGACTTGGTTGTTCCCTTGGCTGTATTTTGATTTTATTTTTCATCACTTCTTTGACTCATCTATATATCCAAAGCAAACTTTCTGTACCTGGGGACCTAAAAGACTTTCTGAAAAATAGATTGCTTGTATTTACTGTTTTGCCAGTTCAGTAGTATCCTGGGAAAGAACTATTGCAAATCTTTCAGGGAGGTGTTTCATCTAGGTATATATCCTCAGCTCTATTTTTTTAAATATGCCAATTAAAGTAAAGCAAAGAATAGCGCCGGTGGACTTACCCGCCGGCACCTTTTGCAGGCAGGGGTCGGGAAGATGCTGGGCACATGGCGTAGCCGCCATGTTTTTCGGCCGAAGTCTCACGAGATTGCACGAGACTTCGGCCGAGGATCGGGCCAGAATGGCCCGATCGTGATGCTGTCCGGGCGGGGCCTGCAAGCCCTATAAAAGGGCGTGCAGGCCCGGGGTCAGCCTTTTCGTCCAGACAGCTGGTGAACGCAGACACCCGCTCGCCCTCCCTATTTTCAGTGTGCTTTTATGGGTCGCCCTAGGGGGCCGAATAGAAATTTTTTGCGGCCTGGCCTGTTAGCCAAGCCGTTTTTTCACCTATTCCACACTGTGGAGAAGGATAAGTGGTTAGGGGGTGCTTGCTGTTTAGTCTAATTGGCTTACCTTTGGTCATTTGAGTAGGCAGTTTAGGGGCAGAAAATTGGGTGGTGGTTTAGCAACTGCGTGTTCTCTATTGGGCATCTTTGGGGATGATTGACAGGTTCTATCCAAGCTTGTGGTGCTGACAACCTGAGCAGTTGGGGGGAACCTGTCTTTGGGTCCCGCACATTTAAGTCCCCTGCTAGGGGTTAGCCGGTGGGACCTCCCACATGCAAGTGCATGGCAGGGTCTCAGGTGAGGGAGGGGTCCCTCACCTGGACTAGCATGGAGCTACGCCCATAAGTTGCCCAGGAAGTTTATCTGACGTCATTTTCCGCCCCGGAAGCAATTGTTTGACCCTGCAGGTCCATTGTTTGGGTCATAGTTAGTTATGTTAATTATGCTAATTTAATTAAATAAATTATGCAAATTTTTAAATCCAGCTCTTGTGTCCGTGTCGTTACTCCGTCTCTCCTGCAAAAAGAAAATGGACTAAGAGACTAACATCCTTAGGATGCTTGCTAATTTATATTATATCTGGGTTTTTATATGGCTTCCCATCCTAAATATTTAACTACGGGCATCTATAAAACACAAAAATATCAAAATTAAAGCTTCCAGATAATACCAGATTATTTCATGCCATCTTTAGCATTTTAATAGCAGTATTTGTTGTCCTAACATAATGAAACAACTGAAAGCAGGAGAGGAGAGAGATGTATACATGAATTGATTCCATCTTTATCGCTCTACATTTCTTTCATTGATTATTGAAATTTGAAGATAATCATTGGAAATGATTCTGTCCTGCCTGGACAGAAATTCCTATTTTGGAGAATAATAACCAATATGGTCTTTATTTAAGTTTGTCTAGTTGGTACAGTGAATTTATGAACTAAAAGACAAAAAAATTCCCGAACAGAGATGCAGAACCTTAATCCTCAGGATTAAAAGTAGCTCTCTAATAACCTTGAATATAATTCCTAAGATTTCCTCATGTTGCTATCAAAGTATCATGTTTAATGTGACAAAAGGAGATAATTGTTAAATATATAACTAGTGTTTAACCCTATTGTATTTATTTTATTTGAGCTAAATTTAATTGTGAATAAAATGAATACACACAGACACACAGAGAGAGAGAGAGAGAGAGAGAGAGAGAGAGAGCGCTACCTTCATGAAAAATATATTGAGAAGTTGTTTATCCCTGCCCTAAATGTTGTTCAAGAAAGGAGGAGGAGGAGGAGGAAAAGGAGAAGGAAGAGGAATAAAAATCTTCATATAATGATTTTCTTCCATTGATAGTAGAAAATGATGAGCAAACAGAACAAAACTACTTAACTTTTTTTTGCATCTGTCTACACAAACATTAAAACAAACCAGTCAAACTTATCGAAAACAGTCCTGTAAAAAATTGCTTCAAAATAAAAGTTAAAATAGGCAAGAAAATTGTAAGAGAGCACTTCTCCACACTGGACAAGTTCAAATTACCAGGACAAGATGAATTACTGTATATCCCAATGCTTCCTAAGGATTTGCTAGATGTGATCTCAGAACCACGGAAATACAGTATATCTTTCAAAGATCCTGGAGTATGGGTAAATATCAGATAATTGGAAAAGGGCCAATGTCATTCCCATCTTGAAAAAAAGGGGAGAAAAATATTTTAGAACAAAATAAATAGGAAAGTGGGCTACCTGACATGGATAACATTATTTATGCATATCATGCAACATATTTCACCGACTGGATCATCTTTCTGACTATAACTGTTCTTCTTTCTCTCTCAAATTCTTTGCCCATACTTGAAGTTGCAGCATAGTATTCACTTAATATTTGTACATTGTATCATGGAACAATTCCAGAAGTAAAATAGCGTAAAGCTGAGATAGATGCCATCTACCCAATTAATACTGAATATTGTAGGTATTCTTTCAGTGTTGCATAGTTGCTCCAGTGCTGAACTTTTTAAAAGGATTGATGTCAATTGTGAACCCAAAAGGATGTTTTAGTTCTCTTTCTCTCTTGGCTTACAATGCCCCCCCCCCTCTTTTGCACACATTGTGAGACACTTTCATTCCATCAAAATAGAGCTGTTATATTCCAAAGCCTTGCACTTATTAAAAAAAGAAGACGAAAACCTAGTATATGGAGTGCTAAGCCACTCTCCAGACACTTTTAAGTTCAAAGACTAAACATTGTGTTTTACCATGCTCTTGGGCAGTTTGCTTTAAAAAAGAGTGATAAAACTCACTGGGGAGACTGCAGTCATCCAAATGTATTTTAAAATCCTCTGAATGCATTTGCTGGAGCGTTTCAGAAGAAAATACCCACTAGCATTTAATAAATGGCTAATGCTCACACATGGCTGGCATAAGTTTAAAACTATGGGTGGTGGGAAGGGGGAGGGGGGATAAAACCACTTTTAAAGATGAAGAATGCATCTAAGAACAAAAGCAGACTGAAGATGTCTTAGCCTGACTCCAAAAGCAACTTCTGTCGAATCAACCAAATTGGCTATCAATCAAATATATTTTGAGATTAGACTGAACTAAACCAAGACCTTCAATTTTCACTTACTGATTTCATTAGCACATGCCCATAGTTAGATATCCATGGTTAGGATTTCTCATATATCCACGTAGCATCATCAGACCCAGGAATATGGTCATCTTTGTTGGCATGGGCATCTCAATACAATGTTATACATATTAGAATAAAAAGAATAGAACCAACTCCCCCCAGAGATTAGAACTGCCCCTACTCTTCCTGCCTTCCGTAAACTCCTTAAAAACCACCTTTGCCGTCAGGCATGGGGGAATTGAAACACCTCCCCCGGGCATGTTCAATTTATACATGGTATGCTTGTGTGTGTGTCTGTTAGTATATGGGGTTCTTTTAAATCTTTAAATATTTTAAAGTTATTTGGATTATTTATGATTTGTTCTATCTTGTTGTGAGCCGCCCCGAGTCTTCGGAGAGGGGCGGCATACAAATCTAAATAATAAATAAATAAATAAAATAAAGGCAAGAAAGAAATCTGGACCTTTATTTTTAGTAGTGGCACCAGGTCTTCTTCACTACAAACTATCGTAAAAGCAGTTGGTAGGCAAGAAAATGTGTCCTGTTCGTATGTCCAGGTTAATATCATCACCTCGAGGTTTGACTACTGTAATGCTCTCTACATGGGGCTACCTTTGAAAAGTGTTCGGAAACTTCAGATCGTGCAGAATGCAGCTGCGAGAGCAATCATGGGCTTCCCAAGGTATGCCCATGTTACACCAACACTCCGCAGTCTGCATTGGTTGCTGATCAATTTCTGGTCACCATTCAAAGTGTTGGTTATGACCTATAAAGCCCTTCATGGCATCGGACCAGAATATCTCCGGGACTGCCTTCTGCCGCACGAATCCCAGCGACCGGTTAGGTCCCACAGAGTTGGCCTTCTCCGGGTCCCGTCGACTAAACAATGTCATTTGGCGGGACCCAGGAGAAGAGCCTTCTCTGTGGTGGCCCCGACCCTCTGGAACCAACTCCCCCCGGAGATCAGAACTGCCCCGACCCTCCTTGCCTTTCATAAAGTTCTTAAGACCCATCTCTGCCATCAGGCATGGGGGAACTGAGACATCTCCCACAGGCCTATACAGTTTATACATGGTATGTTTGTGTGTATGCTTGCTTTTAATAATGGGGGTTTTAGTGTTTTTTAAATTATTAGATTTGTTCTTACATTGTCTTTGTTATTGTTGTGAGCTACCCCGAGTCTACGGAGAGGGGCGGCATACAAATCTAAATAATAATAATAATAATAATAATAATAATAATAATAATAATAATAGTTTATGGCATTTATCACCCATCGGATAAAATGCATTCATTTAACAACTGCCACATTCACTGAATGACCACGGTTTTGTTTAGCAATTGCTGTAAAAAAGATCACAAAATTGATTGCAGTTACACAGTGACTCACTTAACAACTGCCATTAGAATGATAACTCTGGCCTCAATTATAGTCATAAGTCAAAGACTAGCTCTACTGCATGGGAGAAGCATGCTAAGGCAATACATAAGATTCCAGAGGTAAAGTAATACGTAAAATAAGTCCAGATAATAATAACAGTGCAGAAGGTCTTTGGGGCTTTTAGGATTGAATCAGGGAAGAAGAAATATGGTTTTCTCATCTGGATATCTCATATCATATTGTTCTTGTACTATTGATAACCTTAGTCCTCAGTTGTGTCTGGTTGAAAGGGTAGGGTGGGGTGGGAAGCAAAAGTGTTTTCCTCAACCAAAACTGGATGGTGGTGGGGATATACAGGCAGAATAATATCTAAAGTATTTTGATAAAATTTCTTTTTTAAAAGAAATGTAAAGATAATTTTAGTAAGGCTTTGCCCCTCCATCCCTACATATGCTGGAAAAATCCAATGCTTTGTTCTACTATGTTATTTACAGTGAAATGAGATCACAAAATGAGCAACTAGTTTAACTGAACTTTCCTTAATTTCTGAAAGAAAGGGGTACAAAAAGCTTGACTTGTAAACCTGTCTGCTGTCCCCCCCCCCCCCCTTCCATTCCCAAAGCAAAAAAAGTGGTGCTTCAAAGGGCTTCTGGTCACATATCAACAAGCTACATGTGATATCAAACTCTGATCTGAAGTCAACACCAATAAGCATCCATAAGAAAAAAAATGTCAAAAAGTTAATAGCTGCTATATTTTACACACTAAATGTGGCAACTTTGCTTCCACTATTCCCATTCTTTATTCCTGGAGGAAAACGGGTGAGTCAGATCATGTTACAACAGGCAAATTTCAACTGTGTTAAGGCAGAAATAATTCACCATTTTCTTTTTGAGACTCTTGGCAATTATACCATGATCCAGGCAGAGTCAAGGGGCTCTCTGAGACCTCATTAAGATCAGTTCATGGCAAAACCATAAAAGGATGGAATATTTTGGTAAGTAACACTTTGATATTTCCAGGATTATTTATTTTATCTCTGTAAAAAAATGTTTGGGGCATGGGAGAAGGAACTGAGTGAAGTACATTAAATACAACATATCTACAATATAGTTGCATCAAAATCATAGGCTGAAATGTCTGAAAGTCAAAAGTCAAAAATGGTAGTCTACATCTGTATTTTTAGTAAGGTTTGGACTTACGTCTTTCATAGACTTTTCCCCCTGCTGTTGCAATGCTAATTAGCATCAAAGCATAACTGTTGAGAGCTTCCAAAGACTTTTTATAATATGGTGCTAGGATCAGAGGCTTGAAAGAAAAAATATTCAAAATTTGCACTAGTCATGCCTAAAGTAGACTGCTGTCTCATTTTGGTCTTGCATTGTGGGTTAAGTTTTTTAAAAAATCTACTTTAACTAAAATTTAAACTAAGCTAAAGTTTTTCTTTAACAAAACAGTAACACTCTTTTTTAAATAACATGCTCACAGCCTATCTGGGCCTTCTCAAAAAAACCTCTTAAACTTTAATGAAGGCTATTCCAAGATACTGTATCAATTTCATTTTAAATAATCCTCAAAAATCTATAGTTTTGAGTGGTTTTTCACTTTTGTTTTCTGTCCAATGAGTGTTAATGTTGTAATACAAAGTAAATGCTGTTCAGATACCCATTACCAGAAATATTTATGAAGGGATAGAATCTTTGACTGCTTGATGGGTCACAACAATATTCAGACCTAATCCCTGCAAGATGAAGTTGATACTCATTAATGATAAATCTCTCCTTCTGGCCAGGAACTGTGATGCACAAATTGTAAGCCTTCCTGAAAAAAAAAAGACTCTGATGACAGTGACTTATCATCTCAGGTTTAGATTATTGAAACTAATTAATATTGTTTTTGGAAACTAATTGCAAGCTGTTAATCAGGTATAGCATAACATATTCTGTTCTCTGGTATCAAAGATGTAGTTGCTGTGTTGGCTACATATTTGCTTCTGGGTCTAATTCATAATGATGGTTTTCCTTAAAAGACTTTCTTGACCCAGGTCTCAGGTTCTTCTTTATTTATTTTATTTATTTGGTCAGATTTCTATGCCACCCTTCTCCACTCAGGGTGACTTACAACAAAGGAATACAATACAATACAATACAATACAACTAGTCTAAAACTAATAGTTAAAACCCCAATAGTATAAAAAACATTTGTTCAACAACCATCACACAAACCATCACACACCTCGGCTAGCTCAATTATAAGACTACCTCTTACTACCTCTTATAAGACTACCCCTGATAGCTAAAGGGAGAAGGGCAGCATATGAAGAAAGGCGGCATAAAAATCTAATTATTATTATTATTATTATTATTATTATTATTATTAATAATAATAATAATAATAATAATAATAATAATAATAATAATCCCCACTGATGGGTACGCCTTGCCGTGGTAGTGGGGCTTGTGTGCTTCAATGAAGCTGAGAGCTGTGCCGGTGGTAGTGTAAACTACTGGTAGGTCTAACCTTGCCGGAGTGGTCAAAGCAGAGGAGCCAGACTAAATGTACCTAACCCATTTAAACTAATGGAGAGGCAAAACAAAAAGAAGTCCATACTGGCTCGGTCGTTGCCCAGGATAAAAAGGACCTCGGTGGCTGCTGTGGAACCTGGGCAGCCATCGACAAATGAGCTACAGGAACAAAACAAACAAAGCTTACAAATAAAAAACCAGCAGAAATTCTCAATGTCAGAGAATCGCACAATCATGAAGTGTTATTACAACTCGGATCCTGAAAAACGCGGATATCAAAGACAGATGTACCAATTATGGAAACAAAAATATGCAGACTGAAAAATAATGAAACTTCGACTGGCCGATCAGCGACGACTCATAATCAGGAACCAAATGTTCAGTGGTCAAATTAGAAGAAATACAGAAAATTTGCAAAATAGAAACACCAAAATCTGATCTGGCACCAGTAGAAGCTCCAATAACATCTGAAGTCACTGCACAACTGGAACCTGATGAAAATTTGGAAAGACAGCAAGAAGCTGCAGATGAGACACTTGACACTATAACTCAAAGGCAGCAAGAACTTAAGGACCAAATACTTGCTCATGTGGGGTCCAATGCAGAGCGAAAGAGACTGCCAGCCTTAAAAAACATAAGCAAGAAACGACTTGTCCCACTGATGGAAGACATTAACACTGCACTTGCAACTGTCAATGTAACTTCAATTGAAGAATTGAATCAGCTTGCCTCCCAGCCACCAGTATTTATGAAGGAAGGCAGCTCAGGTCTCGCTGCGTTTGCCCTAGAACAAGGACAGAAGCACCAGCCTGAAGATGATGAGTGGGACCTCATCAAAACGTCGCCAGAAATTTCTAAATCCTACACGGGAAGAAACCCAAAGATACAAAGACCATCATATATATATATGTCACATGTGGGGTTTTTTTTGCTGAATTTGAAAATTAAGGGAGACTAGGATAGATCTATTTCGGCCTTATTTTGGCCTAATAAATACAAATACAAATACGTTGCAGGCAATGCATGCACAAAAGGAAACATAATTTAATAACATGCACACAATCACCTTCTTTACTTTTTGACCCCTTATCCTTTTGGATGCCCAGCTCAAAGTTTTGATCAAACAGTATTAAAACCTAAATAATAAATAAGTCAATGGTCATCTGCTGTTAAAAAGCTGCATCTCAGGTTTGGAAGGCAAAGAAACTGGCAGGACAGAAGAGGACAGCAGAGAGAACAGTTTCATAGCAACCAGGCTGATCAACTTATCTATGCACTATTCAAAGCAGAAATAAAATTAAACCACTAATTTAATGCCAACATTAATAGTATTACTGACATTAATAATATACTTCAAGATTTTTTTTCCACCAACAGTGCAATTTTCAAAGGGGCCTTTCCCAAGCAAAGTGTATCTGTGAAATGCAACAGTATTTCAGAACTATTTAATAAGCCACACTGCTTTGATTAATATCAGTGTCTTCTTAGCCAGGCATCGCTGGGAGGTACATCTGCCAAGTGAAACTGATTGGCCATAATTTGATGAAGAGTCAAGGTGGAATATACAATCTCCAAAAGATATTTTATCATGTTGCTGCTGAGGAATGTGCTTCCAGGAGACAAAACATTTTGTAAAGTATGCTATCATACCTTTTGCTTCTCAAGCAGCACTTAACTCAGTATCACTTCTAGTTCCTCTATTTTCCCAATATTACTAATTTCACTAAACAATCAATATACATTTATCTATCATAGTCATAGAATATCCAATAACAGCTGTCCTTAAACATATTGTTATTCCTTCATCTGAAAACTGCTAGGTTTCTATGTATTATGGTTATTAACATCTCACTCAAGGATCAAATATTGATCTAAATCTTATTGAAGTTTGGTGAATTGTGTTTAGCACACTGTATGTAACTACCTACACTGTACATAGATACACTGTGCATGGATAAACTGTAGAACACTGATGGTGAACCTTTTTTCCCCTCAGGTGCCAAAAGAGCATGAGGACATGCTATCGTGCATGCGTGGGTGCCCACACCCATAATTCAATGCCTGTGAAGGGTGAAAACAGCTTCCCCTGCCCCCTGGAGCCCTCTGGAGGCCAGAAAGGGCCTGTTTCCCAACTTCTGGTGGGCCCAGTAGGCTCATGTTTCACACACACCCCAAGGCTCTAAAGGCTTCCCTGGAGCTGGGGGAGGGTAAAAACATTCTCTCCCATCCCCCTGGAGGCTCTCTGGAAGCCAAACATGCCTTCCCAGAGCTTCTGTGTGAGCCAAAAATCAGCTCACCAGCACACACATGCATGTTGGAGTTGAGCTAGTGCAACAGCTCGTGTGCCAGCAGATATGGCTCTGCTTGCCACCTGTGGCACCCATGACATAGGTTCACCATCACTGCTGTAGAGTATATACATTATGTACACTACTGTAAATCATAGTTGTATGACAGAGGTCAATGGGATTGGTAATTCCAAGAACTGTTCCCACAAAACATCTGGATGGTATTTGGCATGATCTTGAACTAGTAACTGTTTTTCAGAATCAGTACTAAAATTATTTGTGTATGGCAATGTTATGTTATTGAAACTGGTTTTTTGTGGCTCTAAAACTCTCAAAATACAAAAAAGAAAACCACTAATAAGGACATTATGAAACTATCATCACAAAATTAGTAGTGGATTATAGAAGAGAAATTCTGATCCTAACAAGTACAAGGCTGACTGAATGGAAACACTGTTAACTTCATAACATTATATACTGTTAGAAAAGAAGAAAGCGAAGATGACTGTAAGTAGTATAGAAACTTTTAAAATAAATTTTTGTTCCTCACCTTCATTTCTCCTTTGTGACTAGTTAGCTGGGGACAGGCTAAAGATATTAAGACAGATGTGTCTGAAGATCCTTTATGTCAAAAAGGAAGCTGTCTGTGGTGGCATAAAAGTAGAGGTGATATTGATTATGGCAAATGCCACCCCTTGGAGTTAAATATCCAATTCCAAATGGCAGTGGGGAAAATCTGATAGTAGGCTTCCTAGAATGACAGGATAAATGAGGTCTCAGAAAGGCACAGAAAAATATATAACTCTGAAACTCATTATAGTCCACAGCAACTTCTCAAATGCACATGAAATTCTAGAGAAATAATGGATTACAAAAGCTAAATGAAAATAACATTTATATGTATATAAACGTACACCCGTGATCTTTATAGCTAATCCATTTCTTCAAAAGTAGGAAAGTATGAAAATGTGCTGCCATGGATCAGAATCGAAATAGATTACCAAAGCAGCTGCTTTACTCCAGATCATTTAAAGCTTTATTTTGAAACCCAAGGATTCTTTTTCTCCAAATAATCAGTATAGTACTTGCCCTCTCTTTCAGTAGGATATTGGGCAAGCTATATACAGTGGTTTCCCCTACCTAAGAATGCCTCTACTTACAAACATTTTTAGATAAGAACCTGGTGTTCAAGATTTTCTTGCCTCTTTTCAAGAACCATTTTCCATTTACAAACCCTCGGAAGCTGTAACCGGAAAAGGCAGGGAAAAGCCTCTGTGGGGCCTGGGAGGAAACAGGCCCAGAAAAGGCAGGGAGAAACCTCTGTGGTGCCTCTTTAGCAATCTCCTGGGAGGAAACAGGGCCAGAAAAAGTGGGGAGAAGCCTCTGCGGGGCCTCTCTAGGAATCTCCTGGGAGGAAACAAGGCCTCCCCCCTCCCTGTGGTTTCCCCAATCGCACACATTATTTGCTTTTATATTGATTCCTATGTGAAAAATTGCTTCTTCTTACAAACTTTTCTACTTAAGAACCTGGTCATAGAACAAATTAAGTTCGTAAGTAGAGGTACCACTGTACATAACACACAGAGAGATACATCTTGTATATTTTTAATGTTTCTTTCCTTCCCTCTTAAAACTCTCCTTTAACTTTTATTTTTGTCCAAAAAAATGTAGGTTTTGGAGATTATGAATTTTTTGTTGTTTTCAGAGCACAAAGATATCATTAGTAAACTGTACAAGGCCTGTGAATTAGTAACTGTCAAGCAGTTCTGCATTCATCTAATGTAAGTAACTAATTGCAGGAACAGTAGAGGTTAATTGTACAGAAGAAATCACTTTGAACTTCAGTGCTCCTGTAGCACTGGAAGGCCCACAAATCCAAGCAGAGTTCCTGCAGGTGCAATTTATTTTGGGAATGGTGCATTCAAGGAGCTAACTAAAATCAGCCTCATTGGATTAATATCATTAATGAGGTATTAAAACATTTGCCTGATATCCAAGCTTGGTGCCTGCTTAATTTCCTTTTTTTCAGGCTTTTGCCAATGAAAGCACGTTGAAGAAGGAAATACCATTTGGTGAAGGGAAATAATGCTGATGGTTATTTACATGATTTCTCTTTAGAGAAAGGCAAATAACCAATATTATTCCACATTACTAGAAATTAAAATAAACGAGACAGTTGAATGCAAAACCAAAATTCAACATCATGGAATAGATTGGTTTCTAAATGTACTTCATCCTTTGCCAGTTGGTACAAATATTTTTAATGTGTCCCCAGTGATTTTAAATTCATTTTAAGTACTTTCATATTTTCCATTCTCATACAGGGCTTGCATTTCTTCATAGTTAGAAGCTCTATTATCAAGAAATTCTATTCCTATTATATTCAACGACTTAACTTTATAATGAGGATAATTTCAGGCTATTAGATTTTGCTGGGCTTGTTTGTTTTGTCTGCATGGAAATCCATACCAAACATTAGACAATGTTTGTTCCTGAACATTCGTTAGAACTGAGAAAGGGTTCTCAAAAGTTGAAAATAAAGCTTGAGTGACTGCATAATTATTACTGGTGTATGCTTCAATAGCTGTTTAGTGAACTTCAGTAAAATTGTTAATATCATTACTTACGCTTAACATTGTTCAAAAAGCATGTAATGTACTGTGGATTCCTATCATAATGCCGGCATCTTGTATTAAGAAAAATACTGCTATCCTAGCCATTTCCTCTGGAAACATTTCCATCTTCTTTCTAAGCAGCTACAGTGTTCCCTCGATTTTCACGGGGGATGCGTTCCGAGACCACCCGCAAAAGTCGAATTTCCGTGAAGTAGAGATGCAGAAGTAAATACACTATTTTTGGCTATGAACAGTATCACAAGCCATCCCATAACACTTCAAACCCCTAAATTGCAATTTCCCATCCCCTTAGCAACCATTTAGATTATTACTCACCATGTTTCTTTATTAAAGTTTATTAAAAAAAATATTTATTAAAAGTGGATGAAAGTTTGGTGATGACATATGACATCATCGGGTAGGAAAAACCGTGGTATAGGGGGGAAAACCGTGAAGTGTTTTTTAATTAATATTTTTGAAAAACCGTGGTATAGACTTTTCGCGAAGTTCAAACCCGCAAAAATCGAGGGAACACTGTATATGCTATCACTATATATTGATTCTTGGAATCATAATTTAACATAGCTTTCACCAAATGACATAAATGTAACCATTGGTAGTGTGAGAACTTTGTCCCATTTCATCTCATCTTCCAGAGGTTTTCATTAACAAGAAATAATACTAAAATAACATTTTTATCAAGTATTTTATGTGTCTTCTAGAATTTAAGGAAAGTTGTTATCCTGGATATATAGAATAACATTCTTCTTTCTTATTCCTGCTCAGGCCCTATAGTCTCTTCTTACTCTGGCAGAACAACTTTATGATGCTGTGGACTGCACTTAGGAACAGCTTCTCTAAGACTTGGAATGCTCCCACAAGAGATATTCTTTGTCCTTCTTTCATTGACTTCAGGACCTTTCCTGAATTTATTTTATTAAGCATAAGATGCCATGCAATCACTTACATGTAATACTTTCCTGAAGTGCTTCTCTTATACATGGTTTTGTTTGATTACTCAGAAAAGGGATGTGTGTACAAAAGTCAATAGAAAAACAGAAGAGAGAAATTCAATTAAAATTGTAAAATGAGGCATCTCTAAAATGACTCACAGACTCTCATACTCAAATGTTAGTCTTTTCTTGCTAAAGGGGGTGGGCAGGAAACAGGTTTTCATGACATCCTGGAAAGCTGTTTTTTCAGTCCAGTTGTAGAATGTCTAGTTTTCCCAAGTCAACCTGACTACTATTTATTTATTTATTTTATTTATTTATTTTGTCCAATACACAATGAGGGTTTTAGTGGGTATATATCTATATACACATAGTAAAATACATGATGAAGATTATAGAGGAGATACTCATAGTAAAATATATCTATGAAAAAATAGAAAAGAAGACATAGTAATAGAACATATCAATGAAAGAATAGAAGAAGAGATATAGGAATAGAAGAAAGGTATAGGAGATATAGGAGAGCAATAGGACAGGGGACGGGAAGCAACTCGGCACCGCCTATTTGTTGGGGCGATCTTGTGCGACAGCACGAGAGCGCCCCAGAGAATTTCTCTGGCTGCTCGGGCATTCTGGGAAGCATGGGCTGGGCTACCACCCTATATCAGGGCCTGCTCACTACCCATGCTTCCCTTCTACACTGAGCTTGCTGCCCTGCAGACACCCACCCACCCTCCGCTCAATCCAGGGTGTTTTTAAAGGTTGCCTAATGGGGGGCCAAGTAGGATTTTTTGGCAATCCTAGAGCATGTATCACAGATTGTTTTTTCACCTACTCCATCCTGGATGAGTGAAATGGATTTGTGATTATGGGGTGCATCTGTCTGTAAATAGGTTTTGATTCAACAATTGGATGTATATATATTTGGTCACCATAAGGCAGAAACGGGGCGGAAAGGATATCAGTAGCGAATGTGTGTTCTCCTTTGGAGAGCTTTTGTAAGATGATTGGCTCCCCCCATTGCACAACTCATGCTGCCTATCCGGACAGAGCAGTGTGAAGGGGGCACCCTTAGGGCTCACCTACATCATTTCTGATTCTGGGTCATGGGGGTGAGCCCTTCCACATGCTGGGCGTGGCTTTCTGGGCTGGGTGCAGGCGGGGCATGCCACACCCTGACCAGGCATGACGTTATGCCCATTAGTTGTCCACGCATGTTGTGTCAGGAAACTCCACCCCAATTAGCGACCCCTGCAGGTCTTTCTGTTAATATGGATGATCTCTGGCGGGACCAGGACAGGGATTTATCCTCTTTCCTGGTGCTTCTTGACCTCTCAGTGGCTTTTGATTCCAATGACCATGATATCCTCCTGCACCGGCTGGAGGGGTTGGGGGTGGGAGGCACTGTCCTTCAGTGGTTCTCCTCTTACCTCTCCGGTCGGTCGCAGTCAGTGTTAGTGGGGGGTCAGAGGTCAACCTCTAGGTCTCTCCCTTTTGGGGTGCCTCAGGGGTTGGTCCTCTCCCCCCTACTATTTAATTTCTACATGAAACCACTGGATGAGATCATCCAAGGGCATGGGGTGAGGTATCATCAGTACCCCAATGATACCCAGTTGTACATCTCCACCCCAAGTCCAGTCAAAGAACCAGTGGAAGTGATGTGCCGGTGCCTGGAGGCTGTTGGGGTCTGGATGGGTGTCAACAGACTCAAACTCAAACCTGATAAGATGAAGTGGCTGTGGGTTTTGCCTCCCAAGGACAATTCCATCTGTCCGTCCATTACCCTGGGGGGGAGTATTGACCCCCTCAGAAACAGTCCACAGCTTGGGTGTCCTCCTCGATCCACAGCTTACATTAGAGAACCATCTTTCAGCTGTGGTGAGGGGGGTGTTTGCCCAGGTTCGCCTGGTGCACCAGTTGCGGCCCTACCTGGACTGGGAGTCACTGCTCATAGTCAATCATGCCCTCATCACCTCGAGGTTTAACTATTGTAATGCTCTCTACATGGGGCTACCTTTGAAAAGTGTTCGGAAACTTCAGATCGTGCAGAATGCAGCTGCAAGAGCAATCATGGGCTTCCCTAGGTATGCCCATGTTACACCAACACTCTGCAGTCTGCATTGGTTGCCAATCAGTTTCCAGTCACAATTCAAAGTGTTGGTTATTATTTTATTTATTTATTTATTACTTAGATTTGTATGCCGCCCCTCTCCGAAGACTCGGGGCGGCTCACAACATGTAGAAACAAATCATAAGCAATCAGACAAATTTAAAATATTTAAATATTTAAAAACCCCATATGCTAACAGACACACACACAGACATACCATGCATAAATTAAACGTGCCCAGGGGGAGATGTTTCAGTTCCCCCATGCCTGACGGCAAAGGTGGGTTTTAAGGAGTTTACGGAAGGCAGGAAGAGTAGGGGCAGTTCTAATCTCCGGGGGGAGTTGGTTCCAGAGGGCCGGTGCCGCCACAGAGAAGGCTTTTCCCCTGGGGCCCGCCAACCGACATTGTTTAGTTGACGGGACCCGGAGAAGGCCCACTCTGTGGGACCTAATCGGTCGCTGGGATTCGTGCGGCAGGAGGCGGTCTCGGAGATATTCTGGTCCGATGCCATGAAGGGCTTTAAAGGTCATAACCAACACTTTGAATTGTGACCGGAAATTGATCGGCAGCCAATGCAGACTGCGGAGTGATGGTGAAACATGGGCATACCTAGGTAGGCCCATGACTGCTCTCGCAGCTGCATTTTGCACGATCTGAAGTTTCCGAACACTTTTCAAAGGTAGCCCCATGTAGAGAGCATTACAGTAGTCGAACCTCGAGGTGATGAGGGCATGAGTGACTGTGAGCAATGAGTCCCGGTCCAGATAGGGCCGCAACTGGTGCACCAGGCGAACCTGGGCAAACGCCCCCCTCGCCACAGCTGAAAGGTGTTGTTCTAATGTGAGCTGTGGATCGAGGAGGACGCCCAAGTTGCGGACCCTCTCTGAGGGGGTCAATAATTCCCCCCCCAGGGTAATGGATGGACAGATGGAATTGTCCTTGGGAGGCAAAACCCACAGCCACTCCGTCTTATCCGGGTTGAGCTTGAGTCTGTTGACACCCATCCAGGCCCCAACAGCCTCCAGGCACCGGCACATCACTTCCACCGCTTCATTGACTGGGCATGGGGTGGAGATGTAAAGCTGGGTATCATCCGCATATTGATGATACCTCACCCCATGTCCTTGGATGATCTCGCCCAGCGGTTTCATGTAGATGTTAAATAGCAGGGGGGAGAGGACCGACCCCTGAGGCACCCCACAAGGGAGAGACCTAGGAGTCGACCTCTGTCCCCCCACTAACACCGACTGCGACCGGCCAGAGAGGTAGGAGGAGAACCACTGAAGAACAGTGCCTCCCACCCCCAGCCCCTCCAGCCGGTGCAGAAGGATACCATGGTCGATGGTATCGAAAGCCGCTGAGAGGTCAAGGAGCACCAGGACAGAGGATAAACCCCTGTCCCGGGCCCGCCAAAGATCATCCATCAACGTGACCAAAGCGGTTTCCGTGCTGTAACCGGGCCTGAAACCCGACTGCTGGGGACCTAGATAATAGGCTTCTTCCAAGGACCGCTGGAGTGCCACCACCTTCTCAACAACCTTCCCCATAAAGGGAAGGTTGGAGACTGGACGATAGTTATTAAGCACAGATGGGTCCAGGGAGGGCTTCTTGAGGAGGGGGCGCACAAGCGCTTCTTTATAGAGTGATGGAAAAACTCCCCTCCCCAAGGAAGCGTTGGTAATCTCCTGGGCCCAGCTCCGTGTCACCTCCCTGCTGGCCGAAACCAACCAGGAGGGACACAGATCCAGTAAACAGGTGGCGGAACTCACAGCTCCAATGGCCTTGTCCACTTCATCAGGTGTCACCAGATCAAACTCTTCCCAGACAGGTGGACAAGTACGTGCCCCAGTCACCTCGACTGACTCGTTGTCAGTCGACTCTGTTTTACAATTGGAGTCGAGGTCGGCCCGAATCCGAGCGACTTTATCAGCGAAAAACGTGTTAAAATCCTTGGCACTACCCTGCAAGGGCTCCCCAACTCCCCCCTGATTAAGAAGGGAGCGGGTCACCCTAAACAGAGCGGCCGGGCGGGATTCCGCTGATGCAATCAAGGCGGCATGGTACGCGCATCTTGCCACCTTGAGCGCCACTTTGTAAGTCTTAATAAAAGCTCTTACAAGTGTTCGATCGGATTCAGACCTACTCTTCCTCCATCGCTTCTCTAGACGTCTCTTTTGGCGTTTCAACTCCTGGAGCTCCTCGTTGAACCAGGGTGATTATGACCTATAAAGCCCTTCATGGCATCTGACCAGAATATCTCCAGGACTGCCTTCTGCGGCACGAATCCCAGCGACCACTTAGGTCCCATTGACTAAACAATGTTGTCTGGCGGGACCTAGGGGAAGATCCTCTCTGTGGAGGCCCCAACCCTCTGGAACCAGCTCCCCCCAGAGATTAGGATTGCCCCCACCCTCTTTGCCTTTCGTTAACTCCTTAAAACCCAACTTCAATATACCAGGGTGATTCGACACAAAAATATGTAACCCTTCCCTGGTACAGAGCTGAAGGGATTAGATACTGTAGCCTAGAGGTTAATTCTCTGCCTTAAAAGGCAAAGGTTGCAGGTTCAAGTCCCAGTAAGGGTATGGCTAGCTGATGAGGCCAAAATAAGGCCGAAATAGATCTATCCTGGTCTCCCTTAATTTTCAAATTCAGCCAAAACATGTGACAGAAACACGTTTCACCAGAAATCACTGAATCCTACATGGTAAGAAACCCAAATATGCCAAGACCTTCTTACCTGTACCCGTGAAAATCTACGAAAACAAATATATATAGGCCGAAATAGCGCTATCCTAGTCTCCCTTAATTTTAAAAATTCAGCAAAAACATGTGACACACAGACACACATGCATATATATATATATGCAACTTTCACAGTAGGTGGACATGACATGTTCATACAATATGGTGCTAGGGATTAAGAAATTAAGGAAAACAGTGCATTAAATCTTGTGGAAGCTTGATATACCTATTTCATGTTTTATTTCTTTATTTTATTTCTTTATTTATTAAAGGACAGAAAGTGATGCAGTTTCTATTTTATCGTTTATTGTTGAATTTCTAAGTTTTGCTGTCAACAGTTCAATTAGATAGGAATGTTTAACTGGAGTTCGCTCAAACAATTTAGAGAAGTTTTTAAAAAGTTATTATATTGCTGTCGTGTTCTTTCAGCTTATTGACAGTAGATATTTCAGAGAATTCTTGAAGGTGAAGATTCACTTCATTTTTAGCAGCATTTTGAATTTCAACTTATAACAGCATATCACAATATGCACAGTGCACTCCTACACACAGGCCTCTTTTCTCAGCTCAGCTCCCGAGCAAAGGCTGCCATAGCAGGTTGTTAAAGCAAAATGTTAGTTTAATTTTTTTTTGGGGGGGGGGAGTTAAATCAGACTTGTCCTGATTCTCCATTCTCTTTGGAACAGCAAGATGTCTAAAAATCAAAGTTGCTTGAATTATTTGTTTTGGGATTTTACAATTCGTGTGGATGAGAGTAATTTTGTTACTCAAGTGAGGTGAAATAGCAGTAGTGTGGAAGTGGCTTTAGTTTTAGAAGAATACTTTTCATTTCAAAAGCACTAATTTCATTTAAAATTCAGTGCGGCCTTCTCAGCTTCCTACCCCACTCTCATTTTTTTACACAAACAAACAAAATTATAATCATCTGTTAATTATAAAGGGTGCTTATATTAATAATATATACATTATTATATTCCTCTCCTTTTAAATATTTTTATTAAAAGATTAACAGAGAACATAAAAGTATCACAAATTAATAAAGGGTACATGCAGTAAGGAAAGGAAGAAAAAAAATGAAAACATGGAGAAAAAATAATAAGAAAGAAATAGAAATAAGCTTCTGATTTCCTTTACAGCAAATACAGTAATACCTCGTCTTATGAACCTAATTGGTTCCAGGGGGAGGTTCGTAAGACGAAATTTTGGAAGACAGCCGGGCAGCGGGGCTTCCCAGCGGTCTCCCAAACCCGAACTTTTGCCGAACTTCCAGGTTCGGCATTCGGGAGGCCGCCGAGAAGCCCCGCCGCCTGGCTGTCATCTTTTGAAACAGCCGGGGGGCTTCTCGGCGGCCTCCCGAACGCCAAACCCGGAAGTTTGGGTTTGGCATTCGGGTTCAGGAGGACGCTGAGAATCCCCCCCGGCTGTTTCAAAAAGCGACAGCTGGGCGGCAGGGCTTCTCGGCGGCGGCAGCGGATTCATAAGAAGGAAAAAGTTCGTAAGAAGAGGCAAAAAAAATCTGAACTCTGGGTTCGTATCTCAGGTTGTTCATAAGATGAGGGGTTCGTATCATGAGGTACCACTGTATAAGTACAATTACAACATTATCTCTTACTCTATGACAAGAGAACTAACTTTTTTCTATTCTTCAAGGTTCCGCACATCCCCCATCATTAAAACACAAATCATACATGTTTTTCACCCCCCATTTCATGAAAAAAGTCTATAAAGGACTTCTAGCCAACCATAAATGTTAATTCTGTTTTTTCCCCTCTCTAATCAAAAAAGTTTGTTTAGCCATGTCCATAGGTTACACTGTGTTAACCATCTTCTTCATTGTAGGTAAAGTTGAACCTTCCCTCTTTTGAGCATATAACAATCTTGCTGCAGTTATCATGTATAAACTGTTCCATGACTTTTTTCCAGTTACTTGCCATTATTTCCAAAAGGAGTCTTTGGTTTCAATTACACTTTAAACCTTAAAATCTTCGCACTTAATGTGTGTATTTGTATCTTTAAAAAAAACTTTTAAAAATGTCCACCAAAAATGATAAAATGTCCCTTCATGTTCTTAAAGTGAAGAAATTTTCTAGAATATAAAAGGACAGTTTGAATTTTTGCTGCAAAAGTGTGCGGCAAAGATTCAACCTGTCTTCGCACATTCTGGACAATTTCTCTGATAATACATATTAATGATACATCATTTTATATATATAAAAAATTAAGAATAGAGGACAGGATTAATTTCAATCCTTTCAACTACATATTTTCTCACTCGTCCATTTGTATATTAGAGCCAAACTTTTAGACCATTTTATCATACATCTTTCACTTATTCTTCCTCTATCTTACATTTTAGACAAAGTTTATACATTTTAGCAATTACATGCTTTTCATTACTACTTAATTCTGTTTCAAAGTCAATCTTACTGTCTTCAAAACTGTAATTTATCCAATTTAAACTTTCATCCAATTTAAACTTTCATCCAATTAAAGAAAATCATTGACAAAAGTATCCTTCTACTACCAAAACTTCTCTTAATTTAATTTTAAATTTCCTTGAAGGAATTCTAATACATCATAATATTCTAGCCAATTCTGTTTACTTCTCATTTATTTCAGGAATTCAATGTAACAAGTAAAACACTCCTTCCTCCAATTTATTTATCCAAAAATCTTGCAGAGTAGGAATAGGTTAGAATGATAATTGGGATAAGGAAAAATAATAGCTGATCTAGTCCATTATATTGAAATACTTTAATGAAAGCTGATGGTACATCTTTTGTATGCCGCCCCGAGTCTTTGGAGAGGGGCGGCATACAAATCTAATAAATTATTATTAATTAAATTATTATTCATTTAAAAAAATCTACACACCTAGTTTTATGCATGCCGTGTAATTTCCATTGGCATGCAGATTGCATTATTGGCCATATTTAAAAGTAGATGAGATCCAGAAGCTTTGGATATGGGGTTGAAGTCATGAGTTTTAAGAGATAGCATTGCTTTTCACATCCATGCAAAGTTTAGTTAATCCAGTCTACCCCTTTCACCCACACAAACACTTCCAAATTGGGCGAGGCAATAAAACTGGCACTACTCATTGAGAAAAAGACTTTGTATCTCTCTGCCATGCCATAATGTACCTCAGTTGGATTGAATCTAGCAAGTGTCATTAATTCAATTATAATTATTGTGTATAAATTTTGGATGGTGACTTAGTGTGCTTTATGAATACAGCCAATTGCTGTTTATTTAATAAATCAATTTTAAGGAACCTATGGCCAAGCACAATATGTAATATTGTTTTTGTTGTTGATAACGGCATGATGGAAAAATCATAATTTAAAATACTAAAGGTTCATGAAAGAGTAGCCACTTTACAAAGAAATGAAAAATTCAGAAAAGGAAAAAGCTAACAGCCAATTATGTCACTTTTACAAAGGTTATGAGCTATGTAGAACTGATCAACCCAGATGGTGTTTCTGGAATCGAAGTCCACTACATCTGGAGAATACCAGATTGGGAAAAGTTCTCATGAACTATAGAATCACAATGCCTTTCCCCAGATGGAGCCATCTGGACATGAACTGGCCACAAGATGCAGCTTTATTGGCAGCTCCTTACAGGCTGCTGGTTCATAGGCTGACTAAAATGAAGTAGGAGACAATTCACCTTAAATAGTGTGTGGAGGACCCACACATCTCTCTATTGTGTAGCTCTCTCAGACCTCTGATTAGCTACCTTGGCGGGGTTGTTTTGAGGGCTAAACAGCTGTAAAACACCAGAGGGCTATATGGCTAAGTAGACAATGGAACTGGAATGACATTTCTAGGTAGCTGCTGGTCGGAGTCAGTTAAAAGAATTGTCAGTTTCACTGACAAGTAGTTGTTATACTGTTCAAAAAACAATCATCTATTTCGAACATAAGTGCTAACTACTGTGAATTGTGTTTGGGAGAGAGGAAAAGAAATGGGTTGGGAGAAGATAATTAATAAATCTATACAAACCTGGGATGTCGTTTTTGAAAGTGGTAAGCAACTGAACCCTCTTCCTCTGTATGGGAAGAAAGCTGATAGTAAGATATCATGGGCCCTGATGGAACAGTAGTTAAAATTCAATTTTACAAACCCTGTCCACAGCCTGGCGTTTGATCCTGTTGTTCAAGGTTGACTCAGCCTTCCTTTCTTCTGTACTTGGTCAAATGAGGACCCATACTGTTGGGGGCAATATGCAAATAATGTTGATATTGTAAACTGCCCAAAGTGCCACTAGGGTGCCCAGAGTGTCCTATAAATAACTATATTGGATTGATGCCGGAAGTAATTAATTTGGAGCTAATAATTTTTTGGGAGGAGATTAATTATAAATAATGTACTAACTCGATACTGTTTTTATTATAATATGAAAATATTATATTAAATATTTGCAAATGTATTGAAAAATGTTGTATGGAGAAAAATATAAAAAAATATTCCAAAAGAACTATATGATGGTATATAGGCCTATATACTATTGCTGTTGCTAAGATGCAACTCTCAGGACAACCTGCTTTGGTATATTTAATAAAGACAAAAATGTTTCAACATTCTCAATAAACATACTATGAGTCCTAATGCATTTTTAATATATAGCAGCATAAAGCTATGTATCATTATATCTCTATATCCATTGATGGCAAGGATGAAGGATATTGGAAAAAACAAAATCAAAGAAATTTACTTGATGTATCTTACCAGAGTCATTTTCAGGTATTGTTGGTCCACAATTTTATGAACCTCTACTAGGAAATGAGATTGCAGGCCAATAATCTGGAAGACCAGTGTTTAGCAGTCATCAGGAATGGACTTGTGGGATCTACTCTAATTTTATTTTATTTTATTTTATTTAAATATTTTTTATTATTTTTCAAAAGACAGACTTTACAAACACAACACACAACATAAAATGGAGCTACATTTGCTCCGCTCAGAATAGAAGTCTTCATAGTACAAAAAGGAAAAAACTTATTATTGTTTAGATCAATTCAGAGAATTATTTTTTAAAAAAACTATTACATTTCTCTATTTGTAAACAAATCTAATAATAAATTGAAATATATATATTTTCTAAAACCATTAAATATTTTTTTAATTCAACCAGATATAGACCCTCTCCCAGGTTTTATAAAATTCTGATTCTTCTTGATTGTTTAACCGCCTCGTCATCATGTCCATCTCAGCACATTTAGTAATTTTCTTAATTACCTCCTCTTCTTTAGGAATATCCATTTCTTTCCATCTTTGTGCAAAAACAATCCTGGCTGCTACCAAAATATGAGTTATTAAATAATAAATTTCTTTTTTATATTTATAATTTGTAATACCTAGTAAAAAAAGTTCTGGAATTTTCTTTATTTCTTGTGAGGTGATTCTCTAATACAACTTTCTACTTTGTTCCAGTAGAGTTTAGCTTTTTGGCAAGTCCACCATTGATGAAAGTAAGAGCCAATTTCTTTTTTACATTTCCAACAATTTGGGGATGTATTTGGGAACATTTTTGAAAGTCTATTAGGGGGTAGATGCCATCTATAAAACATCTTAATCTGATTCTCTTTAAAGAAAACTGATTTCGTTATTTTCCAGTTATATGTCCATACTCTTTCCCATGTGTCTAACTCTATTTCTTTTTCAAAATTCCTACACCAACTTATCATGTTATCTACTCTATTTTTAATGGTCCATCTACTGGAACCATGTATAACATAGTGGCGCAAAAGGAAAATAGAATTGTAAATCAAACTGCCTCTACTGTAAGTAGCAATACTTATTTTCAGCACCAGAACTGGAGCTTGAACATTAATCCTTTCAGACCCACAAATCTCTTCTTTTGTCCTTTCTCCCAGGGAACCATGATTTAGGCCTTTCTTTTTTGCTATTGTTAAACCACTGGGAGTTTGAAATCTTTTCTGATTTATGCCAAATTAGGAGGCAAACTACTATCAAATTCTGAGTTCCCTTCTGCTATCTCTTGCTGTAATATATTTTCATAAGTCATGTTTTTCTTCATTGGCTGTGTTTCATGTAGAAAGATGTAGAAAAAAAATGTAGGTCAGGATTAAACATGAAAATTCCCATATATATATTCATACTTACAACATGAACTTGTTCTGAATTAAACTTTTCTTTTTCCTGGAATATTAAGGTACTTCAGTTACATCACTGCAAATCTGTTAAACTCAAAACCAGTGTTACATTGACACTTTGGAAAGGGCACAAGTCAGATTTTAGAAAATAAATATATCTTTCCAATGAGAGTTGTTCCATGCTATATGTGGAGATATAAAAGGTGCCGTAACATATATGAAACAAAGTTTTCTCATCAGGAAAGCAACAGTAACTTAATTGTATGGACTCTTGTATTATAAAATAAACCCTTTTGATGGCTTCCAAGTTGACATCTTTTTTTAATTTTTAATTTTTTTCACCAATTTTATATAGCCATCCATACATATACTGTAAATGATATCAATACATACATAATTATACATTTCTGTCCAATATCCCATAAACAAATATCCTAATTTTGCACCTTTTGTACTTTATCTCCTGTCTCTTTTTTAATTTGTTGGTTGATTGATTGATTGATTGATTGATTGATTGATTGATTGGACTTGTATGCCACCCCTCTCCATGGACTCGGGGTGGCTCACAACATATCAGTGACCAAAACAGTGTACAATAACACAGCTAATCCAATTAATATAAGCAGTTAATTAAAACATTATAAAAAGGCTATTATGAAAAGGCTGTTTTGCCTCTATATTTCATAAAACTCCCCTCCCTCGATCTCCCTCTCTTCCTTCTACCTTCTTTTCCCATCTCTCCCCTTCCTTTCTACTCCATCTTCCTTCTCTTGTCCTTCCCTGAGTACATCATAACCCATTCTATGGTTAACAGATGAGCAACTCAAATGCCTAACTTCACTCCAGCATCGGTTCTAGTCTTATTCTTGTATCTTTTCCTTTATCCATATTTTTATAAATTATATTCATATTCTTCTAGGTATATTTACTGTTATTCTAATGCGACCTCCTTGGCCACCTATTTTTGTTGCCCGGGTCTACCACCTTTAATTTTCAGGTTTCTTCCAAATTAAATGCTGTAATTTATCTTCCATACATATTCATTATCTCTTGCACCTCTTTTCCTATTTATTATTATTATTATTATTTATTGGATTTGTATGCCGCCCCTCTCCGCAGACTCGGGGCGGCTAACAACAGTGGTAAAACAACATGAACAATCCAATTAATAAAAACAACTAAAAAACCCTTATTATAAAAAACCAAACATACACACAAACATACCATGCATAACTTGTAATAGCCTAGGGGGAAAGGATAACTTAACTCCCCCATGCCTGGTGACAAAGGTGGGTCTTAAGTAATTTGCGAAAGACAAGGAGGGTGGGGGCCGTTCTAATCTCTGGGGGGAGCTGGTTCCAGAGGGCCGGGGCCACCACAAAGAAGGCTCTTCCCCTGGGGCCCGGCAATAGACATTGTTTGGTCGACGGGACCCGGAGAAGACCAACTCTGTGGGGCCTTATCGGCTGCTGGGATTCGTGTGGTAGAAGGCGGTTCCGGATGTATTCTGGCCCAATGCCATGTAGGGCTTTAAAGGTCATTACCAACACTTTGAATTGTGACCGGAAACCAAGTTCCTTTTATATTTTTAATTTTAGGCCATACTCTTCCCTTAATATCTTAATTCATTTTACTTTAATTCTGTCATTTCTAAATGTCCTACATTTCTAATCTCAAATCTTCCTTATTACTCATTTTTTCTTATTTTAGTTCATCCTCAATATTTAAACATATTCTAATCTTGCCACTGTACATCCATCCATTGGCTGGTAACATTGCCAACTTCCCAATATACTATAACCCACTAATCATCAAAAATCTCTTCAACATGAAATCAAATGTATGGATTAAATCATTTTATACAAAAACCTTTGCAAATAATACTTATACAAATTTTATAACTTTTCAACAATAAATTCCTCCTTAGAATTTAGTTCTCAATTTCTATAATATGTATCATCCTTTACCAGTTTTATGTAAAAATATTGTATCATAATTAATGATGAACAAATGGTACCTTTAACAAACTTTATACTTACACCAGTCATATGATCACCATCACATGATCACTCCCTTCCAACAATCAAAGTTAATGGGGAAGTAGAGATGAGGTTACAAATGGCAATCAAATGAGATTCTCACTTAATCTGTAGTGATTCACTTAAGGATGACAACAGGAAGTGTCAAAATTATTATTATTTTTAAATATTTTTATTGATTTTTAGCAATTTTAATATACACACAACATAAAACAGTGTATAGTGAAAAGTGCCCACCACCCCAACAAACACACATACCCCACCACCAAATCAGGGATGTTTCTTTTAAAGACTATTTTAACCCAATAGCAATATATATTATATTATATTACATATTATAGAGTGATTCTAATTTATTCCTTGTAGCTTGGTCTTGGATTCTAGGTGCCAAAATTATTAAGCCTCGTAGTTATGTGACATTGGGTTTTATAACTATGTCACTTACCAATAGATATTCTGGTCTCAATTATTGTTGTTAAGTGAGGACTATCAGTATTCCCATTCCAACTATCGGTACGAGTTAGGAAACATATGCTCTTAGGTTTGGACAAGCTTCAAGCTTCTGATCATGCAGATTGCCAGATACTCATACTGTAGTGTTTAACCTTTTAAACATTCTGAGGAACCAAATGTATTTTCATTCTTGCTTACTGTTTTTTTTTAGTAAGAAAGGAAGGAAAAGGAAAGGAAGAAAAAAGGAAGGAAGGAAGGAAGGAAGGAACAAAGACAGAAAGAAAAAAAGAAAGAAAGAGAGAGAGAGAAAGAAAGAGAGGGAAGGAAGGAAGGAAGGAAAGAAAGAAAGAAGAAAGAAAGAAAGGGAAGGAAGGAAGGAAGGAAAGAAGAAAGAAAGAAAGAGAGGGAAGGAAGGAAGGAAAGAAGTAAAGAAAGAAAGAAAGAAAGAAAGAAAATGCAGAATAGCATTTCTTAACACTTCAGAAATAAGGTATTGCTCTTCAAAGTATAAATTACCTTTATGAAATCACACTGCAAACTACCTAGATTTCTCCCCGTATTTCTCACTTGATTTAGTGCTCCTAAATGAGTTAGACTTTTAACTCCTACAATTTTCAGCAAGCATTACCTTTGCCAATGCTAGCTAGGAATTTTTAGAACTGAAGTCCAAAGTATCAGGTAGCCACCAAATCACAGAAGGTTTCATTAACTATATGAAGTTAGGTAGCATATTTAATGAACAGAAGAAAGGCAAATTAACAAATCACTTTTCAAACTACAAGAACTGGTTGTCCTTAGCCAGGATATGTTTTTTATTCCATACTTCTGAAACCAGACTCTTCTTAGAATCAATTTATCCTTGGTGAAGCAGAACTATTGTGACAAATGGTTGTGGCAGAAATTTCTTACAGATTCAAGCTAAATATAGAAAATGAAAGGAAGGATGTGACAAAGTTTATTACCCAACTTGTTGGTTTTCTGGATTTTACTCCAGTGTAACCCACTTTCTGGCACAACAGGAAGAAGCCATGTGTAGATTAGTTGAAAATAATCACAAGGCAAATAAACTTGGCTGGAAAAGAGAGAAAATATGTCTTTTCTATTTAGCAGATGTAATTATGATTTCACACATTGGTTGCAAATGTGAAACTGCACTGCCTGCTGGATCTTATGGAGGTATGAGAACCATTAGTCCCATTAATTTCAAACAGGAATCTCAAAAGAAACTTTATTTTTAAAAAGGGCTCATGTAAATTATGAAATAGTGTCAACAGCACTAACAAAACTGAAGACGTGTGAAGGTTCTAATGATGCTTCCATTTTGAATGTAGGGGAATAATAGAAAGGAAATGCCATTTGTGACGGAGGATTGTATTTTAGCAAAATTGTTGGCTGCCATGTAAGCTTTGGAGAAAGAGTGAGGGAAAGCTAGTTCAAGCAGTTGTTTACATAGTTCAGGCTGAGAAGCCCTGGAAGCATCAAGGAACATAATGTCAAAATCAAAACAACCATTTGGCTATCTAGAATATTTAATGTAGTTGATACAATAAATGCCAGAATTTTGTCTTCTAGTAGAGAGGTTGTTTATGCTCAGGCAGTTTGTGACATGGCATAGCCAAAATATACATATTGGTGTACTGTAAGATCCTATTTCAAATTATAACATACCGTAATTGAGAATAAAATAATAAAACAATTTCTGTAATTCAGCACCGTACATCAAAGTATATCTGTGTGTCATAATGCTGAAGAACTTGTGTGAACTAGGAACATTTGGGAGGGGATCTCCCCCAATTCATATCTATTGATCTATAGCATCTATCTATCTATCTATCTATCTATCTATCTATCTATCTATCTATCTATCTCCTACCTAACACCCATCCACCTGTCTATCTATATCTCCCAGTCTTTATTGAGTAATCTATGTGGAAGTTGTAGAACTGGACCTTGATTTTTAAAAAATCTGCCAAAAACATGAAATAATTACTGAATAGACTGTTTTCATAGGGCTTTTTCAACATTCAATATGGAGTCATAAAATAAAGAATTTTAAAAAGCAGATTGCTAAAAGAATCTTAAAATTGAGTTGCAAGGAAAAGTGTGAAATGTTACTTGAATATACAAGCTAATATCAGCTTAGACCATAGGCAAAATGTTGAGTTGGGTTTAACAGCAATCACATTTTGGTTTGAGCTCCATATTTACAGAGACAAAATTATCTTATGCTCTTTCACAAGGAAAAAGAAGAAAGGGGAGACTAAATATATACATTCAAGACATACTTTTCATTCTGATGATGTTAAAAAAAACACCTAAGGACCTTAGGAAGACATGGCATCTATAATTCAGATGCTGGAAATAGACAACTCTTTCTTTCTAGGCTACAGGAAAATTAACTGTGACATATGGCAGAATGTAATGAAGACATGGACAAGTCCCCAATGAGAAAGAGGTTAGATATAAAGAGACCAGATATACTATAAAGAAACTTTTTTTTTCTCAGAGTGGGGACAACTTTTGACATTTTTGAAATACTTAAATGATGTGCAATTTCCAAAATGATATGTGAGTGAAAAGTTGCAGTGGTCAGTTCTCCAACAGTCAATAGGCAATGGCAGACCAGGATGTGGTCATTGCCCTGCAGTATCCTCAAGTATATAAGAAGAGGGCATTTTGAAAAAGTGTCACTATGGAAGAAAAAGAGACAAAGGGGAAGAGGTGAATGAATGAAGAAAGAAAAGGAGACGAGACAGGGATTTCTGCTGATGGCAAATACTTCCTGATATGGCTTCAAGGGAACACATTAAATAAATCTGTGCATTGTCTGTGGAGCAAAAATTAGGTTATTGATAAAATAATCCATAGAGCCAAAAGATCTATGACATTATGGAGACATACAAGAGTAGTGCTGATCAGATATTGGTTCTTCCCTTAGATGGACAAGAGATCAGAAGTTGTCATTCTAGTAATGGACAATTTACATTATTTATTTATTTATTCATTCATTCATTCATTCATTCATTTATTTATTTATTTATTTATTTATTTATTTATTTATTTATTTATTTATTAGATTTGTATGCCGCCCCTCTCCGAAGATTATATTATATTATAATCTAGAACAAATCTAATATTAAAAACATATAAAACTCTATCATTATTTAAAAAACCAAACAACACATTCATACCAAACACAAAACAAAATATAAAAGAGCCTGGGGGAAAGGTGTCTCAACTCCCCCATGCCTGGCGGTATAAGTGAGTCTTGAGTAGTTTACGAAAGACAGGGAGGGTGGGGGCAGTTCTAATATCCAGGGGGGAGTTGATTCCAGAGGACCGGGGCCGCCACAGAGAAGGCTCTTCCCCTGGAGCCCGCCAAACAACATTGTTTAGTTGACGGGACCCGGAGAAGGCCAACTCTGTGGGACCTTATCGGTTGCTGGAATTTGTGCAGTAGCAGGCGGTTCCAGAGGTACTCTGGTCCAATGCCATGTAGGGCTTTAAAGGTCATAACCAACACTTTGACTTGTGACCGGAAACTGATCGGCAGCCAATGCAAGCCACGGAGTGTTGTAGAAATGTGGGCGAATCTTGGAAGCCCCACGATAGCTCATGCGGCTGTGTTCTGCACAATCTGAAGTTTCCGAACATTTTTCAAAGGTAGCCCCACATAGGGAGTGTTGCAGTAATCGAACCTTGAGGTGATGAGGGCATGAGGTACTGTGAGCAATGACTCCCTGTCCAAATAGGGCTGCAACTGGTGCACCAGGCGAACCTGGGCAAACGCCCTCCTTGCCACAACCGAAAGATGATGTTCCAATGTCAGCTGTGGATCGAGGAGGACGCCCAAGTTGTGAACCCTCTCTGAGGGGGTCAGTAGTTCCCCCCCCTCAGGGTAATGGACAGACAGGTGGAATTGTCCTTGGGAGGCAAGACCCACAGCCACTCCATCTTGTCTGGGTTGAGTTTGAGTTTGTTGACACCCATCCAGGCCCCAACAGCCTCCAGGCACCAGCACATCACTTCAACTGCTTGACATTTGAGGAGGAATACAGAGAAAACATGAAAAGCTTTTCCAAATGAGTCCACTTGATTTGCAATATTGGTCAGTCAAAATCTTTATGACATACTACATCAGTCAGATTCACCCTGATGTTATTTTGAGGAAGGTTTTTTTTCCCCTCTCCTCTAGATCTGTAGTGACAAGATTTGGGCCTGCCAAACAAAGCATAGCAACCTAGGACATTGCCTCCTAGTTTATATAGCATTTAGATTTATATACCACTTCACAGTGCTTTACAGCCCTCTCTGGTGTTTTACAGAGAGTAAGCATAATTCCCCCAACAATCTGGGTCCTCATTTTACTGACCTTGGAAAGATGGAAGGCTGAGTCAATCTTGAGCTTACTGATCTGCCAAACTGCTGGCAGCCAGGGATCGGCAGAATAGCTTGCAGTGCTGCACTCTAACCACTATGCCACCGAGGTTCTTTATATTCCAGAAGAAGGGTGGAATTGAAAGAAAAGTGATTTTGAGAAAGTAAAGGGCAGGCCTGAAAGAGGATCAGAGTCTTAGCTTAGAAAATCTTCCATCAGAGAGTTAGGAATATATTTAGTGCCAGACTAGACAAGTATTGACTCGGTTATAGATTTCCTGTGAAATTAAATGAAGCCATTTATAAAGCATTTTAAATTATGTAACAAAAATAAATTTGTTTCTTTATTTATAGTTATAGAATGGTGTTGTCCTACATCTTTGTCACATTCTAAACGCATAATGAAATAAAGGGAAAACTAAATATATTTGCTGAACAATTTTTTTTAAAGGCTTTGGTGGTCAGCAAGATAAACAGATCCTGTAACCACTTGCAGAATTTATTGGACTTTTTTCTTAATTTTGAAAGAGAAAAAAAAAAGATCATATCCCCAGCCAGGAATTAATCCCATCAGTTTTCCCAGGGGTAATGATATACAGTATTTGAATGAATATTTCATACTGGGAAATTCAGTGTTTTATATACACACTATCCTGGATCATGTGATTGGAAGGAAGGAATGACTTAGAAAGGAGCAGTTGCTAAGCTTTTGAGTAGCTATCTGTCAGTATCTCCCATAGTGGTGGCAATTTTTTCAGGACTTCCTAACCAAACTGGGTTTTTTTCTTTTTGAAATTCAACTTTTCTTGTGCTATCTTTTCCACCAACCATCACCAAATTTGGTTTTAATCTGTTTAGTATTCAGAATGTTATTTCACTGGGATAGACATTTATATAATATCTGTCCAACATTTCAGAAGACTGGAAATAAGTAAAAGCATATTGTTGGAAAGAGCCATCAAAATAAAAGATTATGCAATTCTCACATTCTTGCCACAAGGCAATATGATTAGAGGCCCATTTCCTTTAATTCAAAAGTAGACCCATTAGTCATGTAGCTGTTCTTCCTTCACCTGATATCTTCAGCCTAGCACTTTTTTAAATAAAGAATTTATAGCCATCCAGGGGATCAAATTACTCATAAAGCTTATTTTAGTTATTTCAGGAGAAATCCCATTTTATCTGAGGGAGCTAAATAAGCTTTCCAAAGCAGCACAATTCCAGCTGAAGCTATTGCAGAATTTAATACCACACATTGAGAGAGGTTTCTTCCATCGAATATAAATAGCTTGGGAAAAATTGGGAAAGATTGTTCTTTTGTAAGCCATGATATACTAAAGTTACTATTTCAATGGTTCATTGTGGCTTTTCAATCTACAGTTAATTGTTCATAATATGCAAAATGCTGAATATTAATTAAATTCAGAGCATAGGCTATCATTAAGTTACAAGATTTCCCAACTGCCTATTCAATTAAATAATCTTCTCATTGACTTAAATATGTCATAGAAATATTCACGTCAAAGAATTACTCGGTTTATAATTCCAGCCTAAGTAAGTTTTCTACACAATAAGATATTGTGGAGAAAGTTACATTGTCATTTACAAGAAACATTTGCTCAGAGCAGCCACAGCAAAAGACCTGTGTAAAAACTTTCATTTTATTGTAAACCTCGATATGTATTTTTATTTTATTTTAGAAGACAGCAAGAGGGATGAATTTGCTATTTCAGTTCCAGACTGGAGTAACTTAGGGGATCTGGAAGAATCGTGTTTCTGTTGGCAGAGCTCATCTTGGAAAAGAGATTGCTCCAATTTAAACAATTGTCAATACTATAATTGAGGGTAGTATCTCAGCAAGAAGCCAGCCTTGTCTAGGTTTAGAAACTAAGCAGGACCAGGTCTGGTTATTACTTAGGTAGGAGACCACCTGGGAATATCATGACTGTGGGTTAGATTAGAAAGGGTTGAAAAATCCTGTAGGAAGGAAATAGTAAATCTGTTCCACACTGGTGTCACAAAAGCTGGATAGATATGGTCATATAATCAGCAGAATACAAAGTTTACATGAGAGCATCTTTACCTTTACCTTAACACAAAATGAAATAATGTAACATCATGGATTTTCCTGTATCATGTCTCTCTCTCTCTCTCTCTCTCTCTCTCTCCATCCATCCATCTATTATCTATTTCCATTTATCTGTCCATCCATTCAATTCAAATTCAGCAAAAACATGGGAGTTATATATGTGTGTGTGTGTGTGTGTTTTCGTAGATTTATATATGAAGGCCTTGGCATATTCGGGTTTCTTCCCATGTAAGTTTCAGAGATTTCTGGCAACGTTTCGACGAGGTCCCACTCGTCATCTTCAGGCTGGTGCTTTTGTCCTTGTGTTAGGATGAACATGACGAGTGGGACCTTGTCAAAATGTCACCAGAAATCTCTGAAACTTACATGGGAAGAAACCCTAATATGCCAAGGCCTTCATACCTGTACCTGTGAAAAACTACAAACACACACACACACATGTATGTATGTGTGTGTGTGTGTGTGTATGTGTGTGTGTGTGTGTATTACAGCTGCTATAGGAATTAAAACAAATGTGCAAACTCTAGAATATTTATAGATTACTATGCATAATAGCAGTAACATTTAGCTTTGTTATTTTTCAACTATCTGTTAAAGCTGGGATGTGGGAAAAGCTAGAACTTTTTCACTATCCTTCCAAGATATTTTTATAGTATCAGGGTTTTTTCCCCCCAGGCTATCTATTGTTCTTGAAGTATGCAGTTTTCTGTACTTTCAATTTAACACCCCACTATTCATTTATCACTGTAGGGCATCACGGACAGCTGCAGACTAAAGATTCTACTGAATATTGGCAACAACTTCTCAAAGAAATTTAACACTGCCTGGGGATAACACTATAGTCTAATTCTGCTTAATGAACACATGCACCAGAACCTGGCTGTTTGTTCTTTGCTTTGTGGTAGTCAATCTCTGCAGCGGTACCATGCAAATTCTGTTCAATACCATACAGTTCTTCACCACCACCCCTTGTTTCCTTTATTCTTTTAAGCTTTGAAATCAGGACCACAAGCTTCCGTATTTTTCTTCTTCTTGTGTTCTGATTTCCTGCTGGCTAGCACAAATCAACCACATAAAGGCATAATTGTTACAGGTATATCCTGGATTAAAAGCATTGGCTTAATTTATAAGGGTGTACATATCTGAAGAGCAGAGTCTGCTGACATACCTTTGGCTCCGCTCAAATAATCATTAGCTCTGTTTTTATTCTCTTCTCACTTACAGAAACCTCTATACAGCTTTTGTTAAAGTATATTCACAGTACACAAATCCTGGACCTTTACAGGCCAAAGTATTCCCGAATGATCCATCGGATAATATCAAATAATATAGAACAAGGGCCACCAGTTTTTTATTTTATTTTAAAGAAAACTATGCAGTCAGAATAATGACTTTTTCTCTTTCATGATTTACATGCTAGTACACCTAGTTTGACTCTATAGTGGATTCATTGTATAGGGCATCTACAATAAAATACTTTCTCCAAGTTGAGCTAAAGTATTGATGATTTCACTGGTATTTTGTATAACCATAGCGGGGCATAGAAAGGATAAGGAAGTTTACCATTATTATTTTTTACTTCCTATTCTTATTTATTTATTTAGCCACCCAACTCCTTAAAATTTGTCAGTGTATGGAAATAGCATCATTATATTTAAAAATACAAATAAAATATGACAGGCATCCAGAAGAGAAAAAATATCTATTATAAAACCAGCCAGGTCCCACCACTCAATTCAGCCTGTGGGAAAACCCCAAAATTTCAGAGTTATTTTAAGCATGATCAGCTAGTTGAATCTCTGCAGTAATGTTCCAGAGGGCAAGTACTGCAGTAGAGAAGGACGTATTTAGATGATGTTGCTTGATGGATGGATCATTCCAACTCTACCCACAATCATATAGGATGCAAGAAGTCATAGAAGATGGTACCTTAGATAATCAAGACCAATACCAAGAAGGGATTTAAAGGTAGTCCCAAAGGTGCTTTTTCAAGAGGCAACTGGACCTTCTTGTTTTTGTTTGATGATGGATGAGAAGTGGGTGACAAGTGGGTGACAAGTGAAACATCTTCAAAAAAAAAAAGGAAACTCCAGTTGCCTCTTGAAAAAGCATCTTTGGGATAATCATGACCTGGATGAGTGAGAATCTTCAAAGACATTTGGCTTATTGTAAGTAACAAGCGGTACCTTGACTTGTACCTGGTAGCCTCCTGTGAGTCAGTATAGTTCACAAAGCAAAGATATTACATGGGCATGTCCATATTTCTCATACCATTGCATCAGGGATGTGCTCCATTTACCTTCCCCACCGGTTCACATCATGATGTCTCATGCAATTTAGCTTCCATGCATGCTCAGTAGCAGGATTCAGCCCAAAACATCAGCTATGCTTCAGGTGAAGAAATAAAAGTCAGTATCTTATTCTAAAAATGTAAAATATTTAAGCTTGCATATAACAACAGCAGCAAGAATTGTATTTGCACAGAACTGGAAAAACCCGCAAATACCTGAAGACAACGAAATCATCAAGAAAATATACGACTGCGCAGAGATGGACAGATTGACAATGGAACTTAATAATCAAATTAAGTTAATCTGGACAAAATGGTACCAATGGACAAAAAAAGAAACTCAAACTAAACATTGAAATAAAACATCAAGAAATCTAAAAGCAATTAAAAGATAACGTTGATAGAAATATATATATGATGCGGATTCACCTGTAAATATAATTATGTATTGTTTTTAAAATGGAAAAAAAATAATAAATACTTTAAAAAAAGAAAAGAAATAAAAGTCAGTATTAACCCAGAGTAGGCGGGAAGGCCCTTTTTCAAGCAGTGGAAAAGCCATCCAAAAATGAAAAAGAAATCTTTTTTTTTTAAGTTGGTACCCACAGACCAGCACTGACCATGACATCAGCAGTGGATTGCTACCAATTTGAGTGATCCAGTCCAAATCAGGAGGAATCCACCTCTGTATTGCATGCCGGATAAAGTGTAGCTTCCAATTAGTTTGGAAGGAAACCTACATATAGAATTCATTGCAAAAGTGCAAATATGCGAGCTCCTTTCTGAAGAGACCCCTGCCTTGGAAACAATACAATTAGCACACCAGATGGATTGATTCAAAGGCCTTTTGAACCACAAGGTGCACCTTTGAATCCAAAAAGAATCTCTGGGTATGGATTTAAAGAGTTGGTAGAAATTTAAACTGGTGTTTGATATGGAGACTAATAGAGTGTATGCAAATATATGGAGATGAAAGAGATTAAAAGACTCTAGACAAATATCAACTTTGATATGCCCAGGATTCCTCAATCAACAGTTTCTTCTACTTTGACTCCTACTATGAACTTTTGACTTAAATCATGCCCTTGTTGCAAAGGAGAAAGAGACAACTGAACCTCTTTTAGCCTTACAAACCCAGAGGGGAAAAAACTTAACATTTGGGAATTTGTTCTAATTTATGTCTGAAAAAAACCTTATATAAGCTTATGCTTGCGGCTGTAGTAAGAACAACTAATCAAATGAGCAAACAGCAGTGTGGATACTTAGATGAGGCCCTAGTTAATGCTTTTGCTAAGTAAGTACCCATCAATTCACTTAGTAGACTGTGTTCTTCTCAAGGGACCATTAAAAATAGGGACATTGTTGTTGGAGAAAGAAAATTATTTTAAAATCCTCTTTCTTTTGCATCTTATTAATAACATGGCAGTACTTCCTCTGCTGATGGCTGAAGGGAAGTGCACTAAGGATATTAATTTCTAACTGGAGCTGGAAATCTAATTGCATTTATTATTAAGAAGAAATAAATATCTATCGACGTGTACTGAGACATAAAACATTGGAAGGGAGAAACAGAATTAGTCAGTATTCCAAATATTTCAAGAGTGAGGCAAATGACTGAAAGAAAACAAGAATTAAATATCATAAATCATGACTGTATTTATGATATTTAGATTATTCCTTCTGGAAAAAAAAAGCATTCCAGAAAATCACTTCAAAAGCCAAAGGTTGTAAGCTAAAATATTGGGGTTTTCAAGGAAAATAGTAATAGCAAGAGTATATTGTTCTAAAATTAAACACAGCTTAGAAAAAAAATGATTTATTTTTTAAACTATATCTAAAAATTAGGAAAATTCTAAATAAAATATAAAGTAATAAAAGCAATGACTTTCAAAATATTCAAAAAAAAATGGCCTTCAGGTTTTTAAAACTATTTGGCATTTTGGAAGAATACAAAAATATGAACAATGTATCTCTAAAATTTCCCCTTTTCCTACCATCAGAAACTGTCTCCAAAAGGAAGACACTAAACTCAAAAGAATAACATTCTCTTACTCATTGTTTCATTTGCGTGGTTAGTCCGGGCTTTTTAAAAATTATTTCAAATTATGCTATAGTGCAGAATATATAATTATATTTTGTGACTATGGGCCATTTTATAATTGACTGTTGTTGTCACTGGTAATATTACACTTGCTCGTTTCAGGAACTTAACTTTCTTTTTTTCTACCTTTCTGCTGATTTATTTGAAATCAAAACAAAACTGATCAGCAGCACTCAAGAGACCCTTCAGATGGTTGCTCACATTCTGGTTATTTCATGACTAGATAAATTAAATTACCATGTATACAGGACTGATCTTGAAGAGCACCTAGAAGATACATCTCACACAAGATTATTAACTGTGTTTGGTCACACAGTTGGCCAAATGTTTGGACTAGATTTGGTATTTTAGTCACCTATTAAGTCCTTCCTAAAGATAAGGGATAGGCAAATGTTGTTCTTTGATGATGTTAAAACTAGCATCATAGGATGTAAGTTTTTCCACTAAAGCTGCCTTTTGCAATTGACTGATAGGGATGTTGGTCAATGCCAATGGTATTCAAGTAGTGTTTTGATATAGCACTCAAGATGACTTTACCAGTTGGTACTATCTTTGCTTTCTTCTGCCACAGTTATTCTATTTGTACTTGCAAGTCTTTGGATTTGGTCGCCCTCCCACTCCCCTGGTTATGTCTATTCTGTTGTCTCCAAGTACTGCCACATCCACTATCTAGACTTTTTTTTTGGCCTTGTTTATCAAGAGTTGTTAAGTCTGGGATGTTATATGGCAGGTTTTTTTATTTGTTTGTTTGAATTCTGAAGTTCTAAGCACTTTAGGTTCTTTATTTTCTATTGGTTTCTCTACATTGTAGTCCCACCAGTTCTTGCTTGCACCATTTTCACAACTTTGTCATATCACTCTTTCTAGTCAGTCTGTGTAATCTTCTTGCAGTAAGTGACTAGGTGGTCCATTATTTCTTCAGCTTCTTTGCAGAAGTGACATTTCCTATCTTTTACTGTTACTTCTGACTTTCTGTCAGGGATGAAATTCAAATTTTTCCCCGACCATTCTGTGGGCGAGGCTTGGAGTGCATGGCAGTGGAAGGTTACTGCAAAATCCCCATTCCCACCACTCTGGGGCCAGCCAGAGGTGGTATTTGCCGGTTCTCCGAACTATTCAAAATTTCCGCTACTGGTTCTCCAGGACCTGCTGAATTTCACCCCTGTTTTCTCTGTCTTTATTCTTGAGGCTTGGTTTTGTGCAGCCAGTTTTGTCCCTTTTTTCAACTTTACTGATCATAGCTATTGCCATATCTTGTTGTTATCTGCTTGACGTACTATTTTTTAAATGTACTGGCCATATAATACTTTGCCTTGCTGTGCCTCTTTTCTATTCTTTATTTTGTCCCTTGCCTTTTTTTGTAGGCCAGTTTGATTTCTTTGGTATTCAGTAAATCTTCATAGTGTACCAGTTTCAGGGCATCCTCTTCTTCATTGCCTTTCAGATATACTTCCGATCAGTGGTGGGATTCAAATTTCTTTTACTACCAGTTCTGTGGATGTAGCTTTGTGGGCGTGGTGTGGCATGACAGGGGAAGGATACTGTAAAATCTCCATTCCCACGTCACTCCGGGGGAAGGTTACTGGAAAATTTCCATTTCCTTCCGATCAGCTGGGATTCGGAAGGCAGAGAATAGATGGGGGTGGGGCCAGTCCGAGGTAATGTTTACTGGTTCTCTGAACTATTAAAAAATTCCATTACTGTTTCTCCAGAACTGATCAGAACCTGCTGAAACCCACCTCTGCTTCCAATGCACTTTTTGGTTTTTTAATTGTTTTGTTTACTTGTAATATTCTCCTATTACAAGTATACAAAATACCTATTTTCTTTGGTAAGTAGACTTTTGTGTTCTCTTTTTCTCAATAGAGTCAATACTCCAAAGAAATGATGATCTACCAAATTCAAAAATAGTATTCAAGGTTGCTAATTATGCCCAAGACAAGTTCATTCACAAGACAATACATCATTCACTCTATGTTTAACAAAATTGACAAAAGGTAGCTGTCACATCTATCACAAAATTGCTCCAAAGCAATGTGTAAAAACTGAATAATTAAAAGTGTCAGACTGCAACTTTCTTTAAAAAACAAGTACATTTTTGACCTTAGTCCAGTGGCCATCCTACAGTCTTATCAAAATGTCTTTGCTATGTATTCCAGTACAATGTATATTTTCCCCCACTTCCACTTTGGTTTTTGAAGAAAAAGAGGAGACATATAAAACATTCCTTGCCCACAGAATTTTGTTGGGTGGTGGTGGGAATATTATAGCTGCTTCATCTCAAATGCTCTTTATTCTAAGAGGCTTATGAGATAAAGGTGCAATCCTGGGTTTAATGTGAGATGAACCCCTCCATAATCAAATCACATTCTATCTAGGGTCTTGCCACCGCAACCAATTCAAATATATTTCAGTAGTTTCCTTTCTAGGAATTGTAATTTCAAGACAGTAAAGATATTGTAACGATTCAAATGGCCCTATAGCCAGATGGCTTGTTCCTAGGGATGTTTCCAAAACAGCCTGGACTTCAGAGAATTTCAGGGAGGAAACAGAAAGATGGAAAGAGAACAGAGGGCATGGCTTTGCTTCTCAGATATCGGGTTTTTTTTTTCCTTTTTTCCCCTTTCCCTGTTTGTAGCTTGAGAAACAGACAGAAGTTGGCAGCCAATTTCTCCTCTCCACCTCTCATTTTCTAAGCCAAATCCACACAAGCTTTCTATCCTCCTTCAGAGTCACTTTCCTCATGGCTACTCAACCAGAAATCTGAGATAAATCCAAAGGTAGTCCAAGGAATTTTTTGGTGTGTTTTAACCTGGATTGGATGACAAAAAAGCTAATTATCTGAAAGGGCCTTAAATTATATAAAGGTTATCCAGAATCCAGACCTTCCCGAGCAGCTGTTTTTCTTGCACACAGAAGTCTTTTAGGTCCATCTTGATATTTCTATTCCTTTCTGAATTCAAATACTAAACAGCATTGCCTCCTTTTTATATTCTTCACAGTACAGTTTCTAGGGATCCTAATCTTTTCACCATGACAGCTGAAAATATTTTGCCATCCAAAATATCTGGCGAGTATTTGTTGATTGCTGAGGCCACATTCTAATCAGTTTTCATGCAATATTCTTTACATAAACCTATGAGCTGTTTTCTGGTACTATTTGGGGGATAATTTTAAGTGAAAGCATTTTAATGAATGAAATATTAACTTAGACAAAGAAGTAGCTGGGAGGCTTCCAGGAGGAATTTCAGTGATGAAAAAAATTGGTCATACAAGTCTCATCAAGCCTTCTGCACTGCTTACCACAAAAAACATAGTGAACTTCATACTGTTACAAGAAAGGTTGCCAAGACATGGATCAATAGTCCCCAGTACACATAGGCCTCACCACTGGTTCGTGTTGTCACATCTCGCAGATGTGCATGCATCCACCTGTGTGATTTCACTTCATTTCACTGAGGAGCAGGTCAGCTGTGCTTTGGGTGAAGAAATAAAGGTCATTAAACTGAGGGCAGGCTGGGGGACTTTTTTGAAACCACCGAATGAAGAAAAGCCATCCAAATACAGGGAAATTGGCTGAAAATGCAGGGGGGGGGGGAGAGATGGCGGCAAGCATGGACTGGCACAGACAGAACCGGATCTGTAGTGCCAAAATTACATCACCAAGGGGTTGCTAATGGTTCAGGCAATCTGGTCTGAAAAGGGAGAAGCTCACCCCTGGTTCCCAGGCTATTAAGTCAACAAATCTCAGGTTTCTCCATGGCTTTGAAGAGAACAGTAGTGGGAGAAAAAGCCTAGAATTTAAAATCTAGAGCTGTGCCCCCCAAACTTTTGGCCACCAGGGACCACTTCCATAGAGAGAGGTTTTTTTGTGAACCAGAGGAGGCATTCTGCCTATATCTCACAGATGGGGTTTCACTTGCTTGTGTGACCCAGTTGCTGACATGCCATTGCCCAGGTTCATGGCCTGAGGGTTGGGGACTCCTACTCTGGAGCACTGGTCTAGATATAGATTTTATTCCTGTTTATTGCAACAGGAAAACCTTTGGGTTGCATATGGCTTAACTTTTGACTGCAATTAAAAGATATGAGAGATTTCTGTGAAAATACAGTCAGGCGGTAGGGAAAGCAAGTAGGATGCTTGGCTGCATAGCTAGAGGTATAACAAGCAGGAAGAGGGAGATTATGATCCCGCTATATAGAGCGCTGGTGAGACCACATTTGGAATACTGGGTTCAGTTCTGGAGACCTCACCTACAAAAAGATATTGACAAAATTGAATGGGTCCAAAGACGGGCTACAAGAATGGTGGAAGGTCTTAAGCATAAAACATATCAGGAAAGACTTAATGAACTCAATCTGTATAGTCTGGAGGACAGAAGGAAAAGGAGGGACGATCAAAACATTTAAATATGTTAAAGGGTTCAGGAGGAAAGTGTTTTTAATAGGAAAGTGAACACAAGAACAGGGGGACACAATCTGAAGTTAGTTGGGGGAAAGATCAAAAGCAACATGAGAAAATATTATTTTACTGAAAGAGTAGTAGACCCTTGGAACAAACTTCCAGCAGATGTGGTTGGTAAATCCACAGTAACTGAATTTAAACATGCCTGGGATAAACATATATCCATCCTAAGATATATAAGGGCAGACTAGATGGATCATGAGGTCTTTTTCTGCTGTCAGTCTTCTATGTTTCTATGTAAAAGCCAAGTCTTCAATATAAGGATAGGGTTCTGCAGAATACTAACCCAAAGTCTGACATGTTTGGTCCACTCATCACACTTATATGCATAATCGTGTTGAAAAGACTCAGATTGATGAATGGTATTCTGTCCCATTGCTTCTGATTAATATTAATCGGAAACATCTGTCACTGATCCCTATCTGGGCACACTTCCCATCAACTCCAAATTTGGACAGTGTAAGAAAGATTTCTACATAAAAATCCCTCTTTTAAATTCTATCTTTATAGGTGGCACAATCCTTTCCACAACATTTCAATTTTAAGATATGTGATATCTGTTCTGTTTATTGATCTCATCCATTTCATCAGACTTCCCAGGGAAATCTACTGTAGGAGTCTACCAGAAGCTAATTTATGGTAACCAAGTTTATAAGAACACAGGTTTTTGGTTATTCCTAGGCCTTGCTGAGTGCAAGGAAGGAGAAAGGAGAACACCAAATTGATCTGTTTTGGTGCTGTTTTTCATATAATTTTTCTCTTTAATGTTTACCTGAATGGTTAAATTGCCTTAATACACAGCCGACAGATTAAAACCGCCGGCTGAAATTACCTCCGGGGCTGGGAGACGCTGGCAGCAGCTCTTTCGAGCTCCGGACTTCCGGGTTCCTCTGGAACCCGGAAGTTCGGCTTTTGGCAGCGCGCCAGGGTAGCGTGCTGCCTGCTGGATGGGGGAGGTCATGAATCGCCCTATTTAAGGGCGATTCAGGCAGCACCTCCCCCTTGCCCTCGGCTTAACGAAAGCGAACAACCCGGTGTTGATTGTTCGCTCGCTGGATCCTGCACGTGGCGAGGCCTACCGGGTCTCGCCCAGGTCGTGAGTCCGAGGCTGCTGGCCTCGGATTTTTTCATTTCAAACCGGTGGAATCAGAGCCTTGAGCTCTGATTCCTTATGTTTTTATAGACAAGGGATTTTTAGGGGTTTCGGGTTTTCCTTCCTGGGGAGGGGTGGGAGTTCAACACACACACCCCTGCGGCGCGTCCCCCCCACGTGACCTCACCCCCCCACGCCCCCCCAGTTAGTTTGGTTTGGCTTGGAGAGTAGGATTGCTTACTCTCCATTTAGGGGGTGGGATAAGAAATTTTTTCAGTGTATGTGGCGGGGCGGCCTCAGCCTCTGAGTCGTTCAATTTAATTAGTTTTCAAAGTTGTTGGGGTTTTTTGTTTAGTTTCCTTTTTCTGGGACAGGAGGGGAGCCTTTGCACCCCCCCCCCAATTTAGGCATTTCAGGCGGTTGGTGGTGGGGGACAAGGGCTGGTGGGCCTTGCCTCTCCTCCCCCCCTATTCGGGGGAGGGGTGGCAAGGCCTTGTGGCCTTATAAAGTCATCCCCTTAGGGGATCAGGCTCTGGATCAGTAATGCAGGGCACCTGTGGTTTCCCAGAGGGTGTTTTTTCCGTATTTTGTTTTTGATTAATTGGGTTTTGCCTGGGTTAATCAGGTTTTTTCCCCCTTTCAGGGTTCCCAGGCCCTCCCATCCAGGGGATGGGGTATTTTGGGCCTAATTTTTAGGCCTTCTTTTAATTTTTCCATCCTTTTAAATTTTCTTTTTCTGGGCCTCCTGGGTCCCGGGCAATTTTCTGTGGACTCAGGGCCCTCCGCTTCTGAGTGGTTACATTTAATTAGTTTTTGATGTTTTGGGGGTTTTTGTTTATTTTCCTTTTCCTAGGAGAGGAGGGGAGCTTCCCCCCCCCCAATTTAGGCATTTCAGGGGGTTTGGTAAGGGGGAACAAGGGCAGAGGGCATTGCCTCTCCTTCCCCCCCATTCGGGGGATGGGGGAGCAAGGCCTTGTGGCCTAGAAAGCCATCCCCTTAAGGGGATCAGGCTTTTGATCTGGAGTAAAGCAGGGCCCCTGTGGTTTTCCCCTGAGGGTGTTTTTTCTGTATTTTGTTTTTTATTAATCTGGGTTTTGCCTGGGTTAATCAGGTTTTTTCACCCTTTCAGGGTCCCCAGGCCCTCCCATCCGGGGGATGGGGTGTTTTGGGGCCTACTTTTTAGGCTTTCTTTTAATTTTTCCATCCTTTTAAATTTTCTTTTTCTGGGTCCTGGGCAATTTTCTGTGGACTCAGGGCCCTCCGCCTCTGAGTTGTTAAATTTAATTAGTTTTTGATGTTTGGGGGTTTTTTTTGTTTATTTTCCTTTTCCTAGGAGAGGAGGGGAGCCTTTACACCCCCCCCCCCAATTTAGGTATTTCAGGGGGTTTGGTAAGGGGGGACAAGGGCAGGGGGCATTGCCTCTCCTTCCCCCCCATTTGGGGGGTGGGGGGAGCGGGGCCTTGTGGCCTATAAAGCCATCCCTTAAAGGGATCAGGCTTTTGATCTGGAGTAACCCAGGGCCCCTGTGGTATCCCCTGAGGGTGTTTTTTCTGTATTTTGTTTTGATTACTTGGGTTTTGCCTGGGTAATCAGGTTTTCCCCCCTTTCAGGGCCCCCATGCCCTCCCATCCGGGGGCTGGGGCATTTTGGGCCTAATTTTTGGGCTTTCTTTTATTTTTTCATATTTTCAATTTTTTCTGTTTTCAGGGCCTGCACAGCGTGGGCCCCAAGAGGCATGCCTCTTCACAAGGTTCCCAGGGTCCTCGCCCCAGGAGGGCCGGGGTTCCTTCAAGGGGCCAGGGGGGCATGGGAGGCTGCTTCTGCCCCTGCGTGCTGCCCCTCCAGACAGCCGGGCTGCCACAGGGGCCGAGCCGATCATATCTGCTCAATCTTTTTCTTCCCTCTTAGATCGCCTGGACCACATGGATGCCCAGTGGGAGGCCGCCTCCGGGGCTTGCAGCCGATCCAGGCCCTCGGTGACATTGGGAGCCCCTCTGGGCGCCGAGGGAGTACGAGACCCGGCTCCAGAGCGGAGCGCCCCGGCACTACGGGATCCCAGGTCGGCGGCTGGGACCCCCTTTGAATGGCAGGGGTGAGTCGATTGCCAATGCACCCACATCGTTTTCACGGGGGTTCACCCACCGTAACACCCCCCCCGGCGGGGCCGACTGGTTTGGGCCCCATTTTGGGGTCCGGCACTTCGACAGTGTGCTCAACAAGTAGGGTGGGGACCCGGGCGACTCCACGGTGGCGGGGGAGGTTGGTCACTGTACCAGGATTTGCCCCCCCCCTTGCGGCAGCCTGTTCTGCAGTGGGGCCGGCCAGTAACAGCGCGGCCACCTCGACTGACCCATGGCGTGGCCATGGGGGCAATCCCTGTGGGCCTTCCATCCACTCCCCTAGGGTACCATATCCACCCCCTGATTAGGGATGAGAGATGGTGAGGTGAATATATAGACCTCTTCACTTTGTTGAATAGGGAAGTGCCCAAGAAGGAAAGGGATTAGGAGGCCCGATCTGACCGGGCCAAGAGGTTAAGGTGCCAAGGTGTTTCAGGTCTCGGCTTTACGCCTTCCTGACCTATGCCACCCTAATAATACAAACAGAACCGGGCAGGGCCCCGGCATTTTAAATATATCCACCTCATTGCCATGACGTACTTTGAGGTCAAAGGGGATGCCTGGCAGAGGTACGACAGGCTTTTTGTATTAGGGTGGCTGATGATCCTACACTGTCCTGGGACCGGGAGGTGCCCGACCTCTGGTTCCAGGCAACCTGGAAGGGTGGGACTGGGAAACGAACTAATTGCAGTCATCTGATGGAGGAGGAGGAGCCGCCACGTCCCACACAGTTGTGGGGCAGGGTGTTTGGACACCCAAAATCTGTTTTGAGTTCAGTGCAAAGGGCTCATGCGGACGCTCCTCCCGTAAATTCTGGCATGTGCCAAGTGGGGGGGCTCCCACGCCACACACACACGTTCGCGCCACAACAGGGATGGGAATAACAGGGATAGGACCGAACAGGCCATTATGGCGACCAAAGGGCCCCATCCCGGTAAAGTTTAATGTTTAGCCAAACTCTTGCGGGGATATTGCCCGCCCGAGTGGGTAGCCGCGATCCTTAGGGGTTTTAGGGAAGGTTTTCGAATTCCTTACCAGGGTCCGTGTAGAGTTTTTCCTTCTTCAGACCTTCGATCGGTGGGGGGAACTGAGGAACTAGCTAGGGCTAACATTCGGAGGGGGTTGTTGAAGGAAGGGCGGTAGCCCCCCCCCACTTTCTTTCCCCCGCAGTGCCTAATGCCAAGCTTTAAATAGCAGCATTTGTGGGGCCGTGCTTTTACCTGGGGGTGCCCCTAGCGCCAGGGAAACGGAAGGGCCATCCTTCAGGACTTCTTTTACGGGGTTTCTGACGGCAAGATTTGCTTTTCCAAGCAGACTTGCACTTGCACTCTGACGCCTCGGGTTCCCTTGGCTTCGGGGTGATGCTAGGAGATAGGTGGTACCACTATCACTGCCAGCCGTCTGGGAGGCGGCTGGCATATGTAGGGATTTTACCTTTTTTGGAATGTTTTCCCCTAGTGGTAGGATTGGTTAGCGGGTCTGGCATTCATCGCCAAGGTGAATGGGTTCTCGGACCTTGTAGCGACTTTCAAATGGGAAAGGTGATAGAGGGATGGTCACGGGGACAGCCGCCCCAGCAGCTTTGTCCATAGCGCAGCTGTCGGCCTTCAGCCACACGTGGGCAGGCTGGGTACTTCGCTACGAAGCCTGCCTTTCCCAGGCAACAGCTATGAGCTTTCCCTTGGGGCTTTAGAATACGCGAGGTTGTGGCCACGTCCTTTAGGGTAGCTAGCGTGCGCGCGCTCCAGTGGAGCAATGCACATTTTCAAGGAACAGGCATCGGCCGCGGGAGGTCTGCGGCCTTTCGCTCTCAGGTGATCCCCCCCCAATAGGGTCCCCATTATCGGCTGTTTTAATTGTCTGTTTTGTCTTTCAGCCACTTGTGGTTCTCAGCCCGAGGGTGGCTCTTTGGGCCACAGTTTTGTTTCTGGGCCGGGTGTTTTGCTGCGAGGTCTCCATAGGATCGCAGCTAGGCTGGAAGATGGATGTCGCCTGGGGCTGCAGGGGACTGCGCTGGGAGGGGCTCCTCCCCCTGGTTTTGGCTGGTGCTGGTCCGAGAGAGCCCCCGAGTGGTGGTGTCCACCTCGGGGGCAATGACCTCGGGTTTCTGGCTGGCTTGGCGGTGAGCTCCAAGCCCGTGATGACCTTTGGGCCATCGCCGCTGTGTGTCCAGACACATTGGGTGTGGTCTGGGATTGCCCAGATTTGTCTGGCGAAATGCTGTATCCCCTAAAACCATTAACAGGGCCAGGTTAAGGGTCAACCAGGCCATTGGGAAGGTTGTGAGGGAGTTGGTGGGGTGTATAGTAGAGCATCCCTGGATAAAATTTAGAAAGCCCTGGCTCTACCGGGCCGTCGGCGTTCACCTCTCAGATGAGGGGAATGCCATTTCCCTGTCGGACCTGCAGAGGTGCGTCCAGGAAAGTTTTAGGAGGCTGAGTGGGGGTCGGGGGGCCAAGATTGAGATCTGACCCCCCCCCCTCCGTGGTAGGTTAGGGGTGGAAATGGGCATTTAGAAGCGACAGCACATGCTCCTTTGGGCATCCTTCAAAGGGTGATGGACCGCCTCTCTCCAGGAACTAGAGGTTGGAGCAACGTCGGGGATTGGAGAGAGGATGTCCATGGGAATCACCGGATCCAATTTCCCACGGGGATTGGAGGGTGAACTCCTCCCACACGTGAAGGGGCGTGGCTTGGATCCAGGTGAAGGTGGTTACCTTCACCTGGTTCAGCAGGAGTTTTTGCCTAATGTTGCCAAGGAATTTTCTGGTAGGAATTTCCGCCCCGTTAGTTTTGGCCTCTGCAGGTCCTTAGTTCGTTCTGAATTTAAATATTTAAATTGACGTATTTAAATTTATTTAAATTTATGTTAATTCAACAAATGACCCATATTTAATCCACAACATGTCTCAGCGTCGTTACTCAGCATCCGGAGGTAAATACACAGCCGACGGATTAAAACCGCCAGCTGAAATTACCTCCGGGGTTGGAACCCGGAAGTTCGGATTTGGCAGCGCGCCAGGGTAGCGCGCTGCCTGCTGGACGGGGGAGGTCCTGAGTCGCCCTATTTAAGGGCGATTCAGGCAGCACCTCCCCCTTGCCCTCGGCTTAACGAAAGCGAACACCCGCCCACCCTCCGCTATCAACAGTGTGTCCTGAGGAGGTCACCTCGGGGCCGAATAGGAATTTTTTGCGGCCTCCCCTTTAGAGGCGGCCGTTTTTTCGCCTATTCCACACTGACAGCACGGATTGGATTGGTTAGGGGGTGCGGCGCACTTAGATGTCAGTATAGGCCTCCCTTTGGTCATTGGGGTTGGGCAGGTTAGGGGCGGAAATGGGCATTTAGAAGCGACAGCGCATGCTCCTTTGGGCATCCTTCAAAGGGTGATGGACCGCCTCTCTCCAGGAACTAGAGGTTGGAGCAACGTCGGGGATTGGAGAGAGGATGTCCATGGGAATCACCGGATCCAATTTCCCACGGGGATTGGAGGGTGAACTCCTCCCACACGTGAAGGGGCGTGGCTTGTATCCAGGTGAAGGTGGTTACCTTCACCTGGTTCAGCAGGAGTTTTTGCCCAATGTTGCCAAGGAATTTTCTGGTAGGAATTTCCGCCCCGTTAGTTTTGGCCTCTACAGGTCCTTAGTTCGTTCTGAATTTAAATATTTAAATTGACGTATTTAAATTTATTTAAATTTATGTTAATTCAATAAATGACCCATATTTAATCCACAACATGTCTCAGCGTCGTTACTCAGCATCCGGGTGTAATTCATGTTTAGCAGTGAGGTACATTGTCAATATTTCTAGTTAATCACATCAAAGTCCTGTTTCAAATTAGTGAATGAGTCTGAAATTTAAAATAAACATGCAAACCCATATTTGACACTTTAGGGTACTGTGAAAATTATGACAATTTTCAGGTGTCTTTCATAGAGTGGGATGGATTATTCTAATACTTTCCCCCCTTCTTCAGATATCAAAGTGGCACACGAAATACCCCACCATAGAATCTGCTTTGGTACCAACCAGGTGCTGAATATCTAATTCTTTCCACACTGTGCTGATGGTATACCCCTTCCAGTGCATCCTTATTAGAAAGAGTTTTGCCAAAGAGAAGCAATTAATACCCCACTGAGAAGTAGCTCTATAGTTAACCCTAATGGGAAGAAAATCCATTAATTTAAAATTTGTCCTTTTAACCAAAATCCTAATCCTAAGTGTCTGGCTCTATAGCACAAATTATCTACATGGCATTTGCAATTAATTTCCTCTCCTTGAACTAAAACACACCATCTGACAGGACTGATTTATGCAAATAGAGGCTGTCTATCTGTTTGATGTAGTTGTTTTAAAAATAAGATATCATCTGCGCTTGGAGCTGAGTGTTGATTTGTTTTAGTAGTGTGGATTGTTTTATATATATATATAAAGCTAGCAAATGGCCTATTCTTTTAAATATATTTCATTGGATACTAAAGAAACAAAAAGAAAAGAAAGATTAAAACTGCCCCAAACCTCCTTTGTTTAATATATTTTATATGGAGAACCAAGTGCTATAAGTACAAGAAGAAATATTTGCATACTTATATATTCATATCTGTGCATTAGGAGACTTTAGGAAAGTCTCAGTGTATTTTATTATTTTTTAAAAATAATAAAATACATGGACAAAAACCATGGAGTAAGAAAAATGTGAGTCCTATTTATTCAAATTGTATATGCGTATATTTTTTCATCCACACTGAAACCAAGAGGCAAATCAAAATAGGTTTCCCAGCTTGAGTGGTGCTTTGGAAAGTGTGAAATTGAGGAGAAAAATGTATTATAGCATTATTCAAAGCAAATTGGTGTGAGAGTTCCTTGGCATGTAAACATTCTTGGAAGTGCAAAATAGAGAAACATCTCTCTGTGAAGAGCCCAGTATGCTGTAAGAAGGCCAATGTTAAAACATTTCTCAACATGCTTTTGCATTAAAAAATAAAAACTAAGCACAATCTCTCAACTTCTTCATAGAGGTTTTGTTTGTTTATTACGGAAAACAATGGAAAGGAAACTATGTAAGGGATATCAATGATGTGGAAATGGTAGAAATGTTAGTATGTGTGTGCAATAAAAAAAGACACACTTTAAACACAGGGCTGAGTCTTCAACTCCCTAGTGGTTTCTGCCATTTTGATCTCTCCTTTGGTGGCCTAGATCGTGTCTCTGAATACCAGGTAAATTCTATTTATCAGTAAAATTCATGTTGTCTTGGATTTTGTTAGAAATAAGCCTTTACCACAGGACTTGGTTTAACCTTGATGTTCTGTTCGCATTTGCTATATATTTGTACTGTTTCAGGTGTAACGAAATGTAACAATCAGTGTGTAGCAAAAAGGAAACAAAATGAAAAAAAACCCACGCTATAAGTCAGAACCCCTCAAATGAGGAACTGTCAATGAATCACAAGTTTCAGATCAGCATGACAAATAATCTACAGGTCTCAAATTTCATTTCGCGTCATATTGACCCAAGTAGAACAGCTAAATACCGTGGTACCTCTACTTAAGAACTTAATTCGTTCGGTGACCAGGTTCTTAAGTAGAAAAGCTCTTAAGTAGAAGCAATTTTTCCCATAGGAATCAATGTAAAAGCAAATAATGTGTGCAAACCCATTAGGAAAGAAATAAAAGCTCGGAATTTGGGTGGTAGGAAGAGGAGGAGGACAGTTGCTGCCTAAGGAAGAAAGTGAGGTAAGGGGAATCAAAAAAATCCAAAAGGCTTTAAGGCTTAAAAAAAAAAGAGGGATTCTGAGGAGGCAAGGAGGAGCACGCACCTCCCATACACCCGGCACAAGGCTGCCTCCCATACACTGCACCAGAGAGAGAAACCCAGGGGGAATGGCAGGAAACTGGTCGGGCCTTCGTGTCGCTCTCAAATTTCCTGGGAATTTTTTCTGGACTCGGGTTCTTAAGTAGAAAATGGTTCTTAAGAAGAGGCCAAAAAAATCTTGAACACCCAGTTCTTATCTAGAAAAGTTCTTAAGTAGAGGCGTTCTTAAGTAGAGGTACCACTGTATTCTTTTCTATTCCTTAGACCAGCACTTCACTATGGGAAGTTAAATCTGTCATGTTGGACACAAACTGTCCAGGTTTATACATCTTATTCATTTGTAACAGTTCAATGTTGCCTTAGTGCAAACAGTGAATCCAACTATTCTGGTTTGTAAGCCATGGTTTATATCTTTCTATTTTGTTCTTTCCTTCCTTCCTTCCTTCCTTCCTTCCTCCCTCCCTCCCTCCCTCCCTTGAGAATTTAAAGAACGCAATAAATTCTTTCCTAAGAATTGTCATAGAAGGATAGACTCATTGTATAGTGAAATCTCCATTCGTTTCCCAGGATCCATGAATTCAAGCACTTCCTAGATTAATGATATGGATAAGATTCTGCCATTTGTGTTATGTCAGCTTCAACCACAACAACACAAGAGCACACAACGGATTTAAACTTAATATTAACCGCTCCAAACTTGACTGTAAAAAATATGACTTCAGTAACCGAGTTGTCGAAGCGTGGAACTCATTACGGGACTCGATAGTGTCAGCCCCAAACCCCCAACACTTTACCCTTAGATTATCTACGGTTGACCTATCCAGATTCCTAAGAGGTCAGTAAGGGGCGAGTACAGGTGCACTAGAGTGCCTTCCGTCCCCTGTCCTATTGGTCTCCTATATTTCCTATACCTTTCTTCTATTCCTATATCTCTTCCTCTATTCTTTCATTGATATGTTCTATTACTATATCTTCTTTTCTATTCTTTCATAGATATATTTTTCTATGAGTATCTCCTCTATAACCTTCATCATGTATTTTACTGTGTGTGTGTGTGTGTGTGTGTGTGTGTGTGTGTGTATATATATATATATATTTGTTTTCGTAGATTTTCACGGGTACAGGTATGACGGTCTTGGTATATTCGGGTTTCTTCCCGTGTAGGATTTGGAAATTTCTGGCGACGTTTCGACGAGGTCTCACTCGTCATCTTCAGGCTGTTGTTTCTGTCCTTGTTCTAAGGCGAACACCACACCCAGCCACCAGTATTTATAGAAGGAAGGCAGCTTAGGTCTCGCAGTGTTCGCCTTAGAACAAGGACAGAAACACCAGCCTGAAGATGATGAGTAGGACCTCATCGAAACGTCGCCAGACAATTCCAAATCCTACACGGGAAGAAACCCAAATATACCAAGACCGTCATACCTGTACTCGTGAAAATCTACGAAAACATATATATATATACACACACACACATACACCCAGTAAAACTCTCATTGTGTATTGGACAAAATAAATAAATAAAATAACTAAATAATAACATCAAATAAAATAAACTCCTAGTTTCTGGAGGCTAGCATTTATCTATAGAAGTTTCATTCCCAGATTCTTTTAAAGGACACTTCCACTTCCTAAACCATGTGAATTAATGGCTACTACATTAGTGGCGAGTTCTAAAACCAGTTACTACCGGTTCCCATGCACGCTCACCTGTGTGCATGATGCTTCTATGCATGTACAGAAACTTCTGCGCATGCACAGAAGTGTCCCAGGTGGGTGGGCGGAGCTTCCCATGTGAATGATGGAGCCATCATAGAGCCGTCCCAAACTGGGAACAACCCACCGTTGTACTACACCTCCTAAAGGAATGCCTGAATGGTAGACTAGCCCTAGCTGAAGAAAAATAATTCTAAACCCACTATTTTATAAGCCTCAGAGCGTCAAATATTTTATAGACTTTCTGAAAAATAAAGGGAGAGGACTGAGAACATGTTCCAGGTGGGAGATCAACTATTAACCTGCATGATTTTCCATTTAAACAATAGTAGAAGACCGCCATAGAAATTGTTTGCAAAAAGAACAAAGTAGCTCATTATGTAAGGTATCATTACATCTCCCAAGTAGTTTATGGAATTAAAATGATTTTTTTTTTTTTTTGCTCAGCCTGGGAATCAAGACCACATCAGGGTTCCAGGAGCAAGTCCAGCCCTGTCTGTAATTTAACTGGTTGCCCTCTTTAAAGTTGGGGGGAAAGAGGTGAGAACAAGGAATGTATCTTACTTTATGTAAAGTACACTATTCTGAAGGTGAATTTTAATCCATTTCTGATAGCAATTTACAATGAGAAATAGAATATGATTTTTAATTGTTAACAAATATGTACCATAAGGGACACAATCAATATGTACTGTAAAAATTGAAACCTGCAAGTAACTACACTAAAAAGGGGGAGGGGGATTTTAAAGGTCATGTTTATAATCACAAACATATGTGCATGCGCACACACACACACATGGATAATTCAGGAGAATGTCCTTTGCTGCAAGCCTGACTAACAAGTCTATTTAATGATTATGCCCTCAAAACACTGAACATATGAAATCATTTTATCTAGCATTTATTTTTGTTTGGATTTTTCACAACTCTGCTTTTATTCCCACTCCTTGAAAATGAGGCTATGTTATTAGAGTCAGTTGTGCAGAATTTCAGCAAGATGATACTCTCTACAGAGGTTTTTGAGAAAGAAGAAAACTAATTAATCGGATATATTCTTCCTCTCCCTTCCCCTCCATGTTGCTAGGAAAATAGTCCAAATATTACTTATTTGGTAACTGATACTTTTTTTTTTTGCTCCATATTCCAGGTTCCAGCTGCTTCTTTCATGGTTACCGGCTCCTATGATCCAAGGGTTCAGTCTCCAAAAGCACCTCACTCGGTGCACCTCACTTGGTGCAAAAGCCACTTTTTTTGCGGTTACCAGCTCCCATGGCCAAAGGCTTCGTCTGCCACCCCTCACCTAATTGCTTCTATGTCGGGCTCTCATTTCTGCAACTCCCGGCTGACATAAGACCTCGGCATTCCCTTGCCCTGCAAAAGGCCTGGAGTACTTACAGTAATAAGGCCACATCCGGTCAAACCTCAGATAGAGCAACAATTGTCAGGATACCCTACAAGGGTTTAGGAGCTTTGGGGTCTTCGAGCCATAGATGCAAACACACTTCGAGCCAAGAGGGGACCATTTCCATCTGCCAGCGCTTTTAAATCATCCATTTAAATAATCCATCTTCAGCATTAAGGTCATTATTTTAATATTAGATTTGTCATATGCTGTTTTATTATTGTTGTTAGCCGCCCTGAGTCTACGGAGAGGATGAAAAGTAGATTAAGCAACCCAGGAACAGTCAATCCTAGGGTGGAACATGCACACTCACAATGTCACAATACCATTGTCTGGCGTATCTACACCTGCCACGGAAGGCATACAAATCTAATAAATAAATAAATACTTTCTATGACCTATCCAGCTTGGGGGTTTTCTCCTTAATTAAATTGAACTGTGTCAGAGCCCCAGCAATGGCTTCGCAGTTCAGCACCACTTCTTCTAGGCACACCACAGCTGAGTGCTGATTGTATCTCCCTTGTGTGCAGTCGGCTCTCAGAGCCTGTGTCTGCATGTGGCTTGGCTGGCTCCTCTTTTTCTTGGGTGGCTATCAGAAGGCAGAAAGAATGTTGTGACTTGTAGCTTAGTTCAACTAGCAACCAAAGCAGGGAGCAATACTGCAACTCCCCTCCTTGGTGGTCAAGGTGACGGCAGGCAGGGCCTTGCTAAGATGGGACTGTCCTTGGCAAGAGTGAGGAATTCTGCTTTGTGGTGTGCATGAGTGTTGAGCTCCAGGCACTTTGGATGGCTGAAGACACTTAGGTATTTGAATTGAGCCTTCGAGACTGCTTGCTCTGGAGCAAAAAAAAACCCCTTAAAACAGCTCCCACAGCAACTTGAACTGCCCTCCCACACTTAGTTGTCAATGAAGTGATCAATGGGGGCAGGTAGAGTGTACAAGTTCCTATAACTGACTGTTAATCTGAGGGCATTTGAGGGATTGGGCCCTAGGTATCTTCCCCTCAGTCTCATGGGGACTAGAGCAGGGCCAAGGTCCCTTGTTGTTACTGCTGCCCAGTCAGAGCCAGCAATGGTAATAGACTTGCCAGATGTCTAGAAGGGCATCAGACTCACATTTGTTGAAATTGGTGAAAAGTAGAATAAAGCAGCCCAGGAACAGTCAATCCTAGGGTGGAACACGCACACTCACAATGTCACAATACCATTGTCTGGCGTATCTACACCTGCCACGGAAGACTCTCCCCTGCAGATCTTGGGTGTTGTAAATTCCAAGGTGGAATTGTTGTGGGGAGGCTACTCATGATAACTTATCATATCAACGCTGGCTATCTCTACAGGTGCAGATTCCTTTCAGCAGTTCACCAAGTGTCCATGTGGCAGATTAGGTCAATGGCTCCACCTCTCACATTAAGGACAGTGATTTCAGGGATTGGTAAGGGAGTAGAACTTAGAGAATAAAATCATTGCCTAACAAGGCAAGTCAGCCCCAGTTTGAATCCTAGCAGGGTATGGCTCACTGAGGAAAACTAAATAACTTGAGATTTACCTATACTGGTTCCCTTTTGTTGGCATCCGAGCAGGTCAGTATAACATCGGCTTATCTCACGCCCCTTTGTTCATGTTCTCTAGTCCACTTTCCATTACCCAAAGCAGATCTTATGCCCGCCCTGGCCCTGGCTGTCTCAGAACCTGACCATTCAGTTTAGGACTCCTCCATCCTGTGGGTTCTGAAGCTTATTCTCCAGGGAGAAGGTGCCTGCATCCCAGGCATATGCATAGGTCATCATGTAACATTAGGTTGCTGCAAGACCAAGGTCCAACATGTCATTGGCAGACAGGCAGATCTATAATGCTGCCCCAAACCTGGATATGAAAGGTCAGATTCCAACTTTTGATGTGCCGGTGGGTGCATTGCAGAATAGACCCTCCTTGTCTGGCAATTCTGCAGTCACGTTATGGCCAGGAGATCTTCGATCTTGGGTAGAACTTTAAAATAAAAAGTAATAATCGCTTAAAAGGCTGCATTAAGCAGCAGCTAAGGCAGTGAGCTCATTAGCCACTGCATCCTTACTTTGGCCACACCAGTTGCAGGAAATGGCACCATCCTTAACCTTATGCCTGAAACATACTGTCCACACTTTCTGGCTGTGGCACAACTGATGGCAGGTGCTGCCAGGAAAGCATTTTATAGTCATGGCACACAGACACAACTGATTGTAAAGTGTTCTGTCTCTGTCTCCTTTTCGACCTGATAGAGTGGAGCTGCATTTGGATTACATGCACGATGTTGTGTTGCCATTTTTGGTATCTAAACTGCATTTTTTTTTTTCTCTTATGAAGTGCAGTAGGCTCATCTCTAGGGAGATTCCAGCAGTAATCAGCAAGTATGGACAAAGTCCGTTTCCCTTGGTATTTTTTCTCCATGCCTGTGATAGCCTGGTGGAATTTCTCCCCATACTCATCACTCAATGCTCCACAGTTCAAAGGGAAATAGTCTAAATGTGAGTGTAAGAAGTGAATTTCAGTGACATGTTTGACCAAGTGCTTTGCAGGACCTAAGCAATTTTTCCACATGTTTTTCATAGTCATCTGTGTTGTTATTCTCAAAGTGAAGATAAATTTATACACTTCCATGTGATATAATTTTCATTGTTCTACCATACTTTATCAAGACCTTACGAGGTATCATGATCATTAGACTGCATTGGCTGCCGATCAGTTTCCGGTCACAATTCAAAGTGTTGGTTATGACCTTTAAAGCCCTTCATGGCATTGGACCAGAATATCTCCGAGACCGCCTCCTGCCGCACGAATCCCAGCGACCGATTAGGTCCCACAGAGTGGGCCTTCTCCGGGTCCCGTCAACTAAACAATGTCGGTTGGCGGGCCCCAGGGGAAGAGCCTTCTCTGTGGCGGCACCGGCCCTCTGGAACCAACTCCCCCCGGAGATTAGAACTGCCCCTACTCTTCCTGCCTTCCGTAAACTCCTTAAAACCCACCTTTGCCGTCAGGCATGGGGGAACTGAAACATCTCCCCCTGGGCATGTTAATTTATATATGGTATGCTTGTGTGTATGTCTGTTAGTATATGGGGTCTTTCTTAAATCTTTAAATATTTTAAATTGTCAGATTATTTATGATTTGTTTCCACGTGTTGTGAGCCGCCCCGAGTCTTCGGAGAGGGGCGGCATACAAATCTAAGTAATAAATAAATAAATAAATAGACACTTTCCTATCTTGCAGGCAAATATATTTGCCTGTGTATAAATCTTTATTGTGAAATATCTTTAGCCAACCTGCACTTTTTATCACCTGTTTTCAAATTAATCTAATCAAAATATGTAAAGTTAACGTATTTTATTTCGGAAGTCAATAATTTTCCAAATTTGTAAACCAGTGCTATCTGTATTCAGTCCTGAATAATCTTTTTGACTCATATCCCCATGCTGAATTCTCCCATGTGGCTTATCAAATGCATTTAAAAAATTGTGATTTCTCCCAAATTTGGTTTTCACTTAGAAAGCAAAAAGCAAGCATATGATTCAGAATTTACAAACTCATCATTCTTTTCCTACAGTTTCATTGGTCCTTGGAGAAAATTTGAATCTAAAAAGGAGATTGGCAAGAACTTGTGTTGGTTAGTTAAATTTGTTGTGCTTCTTGTGCTGTTAGGGTGGGTTGTTGGGGTTTGTTTAGTTTTTTTGGCAGTTTCTGACTTCTGCATTCAAGCAAATATAAACCAACCAGAACCAGAAATCTACTCTGACACTATTTCTTTTATTTTAGGACAGTCAGAATACAAATCAGGTGTGTTATAATAACACAATCTGTTGGGCACCCCCAGGCAACAATTGTACTGAATCCATTTGCCCAATGTATAAGCAGGCCTGTGGCTCATGGGCAGAATAACTTGATAAAGAAGAGAAAGAGAAGGAAAAGCAATTCTGACAAGCTGGATTTCCAGCTCTTGGTAATGTTATAAACCCAATTTCAATGGAAATAAAGCAATTAAAACAAACACAAATACATGGAAGAAGCAATATCAGTAAAAAGCAAAAGGAACAGCTCAAGGACATTTCAGTGGTTGGAAAAATTGACAAGAAATGGGAACGTGTTTGAAGTCTCTGGAGAAGACATACTAGGCTAGAGAGATTCTGACACCTGCAAACTAGATAAGGATTCAACTTCCTATGAAAATTGCCCAAGGAGCCAGAGTTTACTAGATTTCTCTAGTACAGGAAAAGTTACTTATAAAGCGGTCAAATAAATTATTAGCAAGGCTGCAGGACATTCATGCATCTGGAAGCTACGAACTCAGCAACTTGTTTTCCTTACAATCTTCCTTTTATTCTGCTCATATAGCTGAATCAAATAAAAAACACTTTTTCATTGCTTCGAGCTGTTTTCCTTTCTTGAAAAGAATGAAATACCAACTGCTCTTGGTATGAACACATTGCCGCATGAAGCTTAATAATTGCTTAAAAACTGAAAAATTCCACAGGTCTTCATATTCGCAAGTATTCTACATACTACTGGATAGTTTCTATATTCACTGAATGTGTTTGGAGGATCACACAAACAAGATAAAAATAAAGACACATACTCCATTGAATTTATGGATTCTCCCCATACTTTAGCATTCAGTCAAGACATTGTCTCCCTAATTAATAGGGAGAACATCGATCTAACATTAACTAGAATTTGGTTTTCAGAGTCAGCTATAGCTAACTAAATGTGGCTGAGCTAAAATCTTCTTTTAAGCTCCCCACCCCCTTCGTTATTCTTTGTTCTGTTTCCATGGCTTTTGTTATCTTTATACCAATCCTGAAAATTAGGTCAATGTTATGACACAAACTGTAGCTCATTGGGACAGCATACATTTTATGCATCTTAAAGCATTTTCTGTTCAGCTTCAGTTGCAAAATAACATCATTTATCATGATCATCTTATAGAAAAATGGCTTATTATTTCAATTTATAGGATTGAGTTTATATAAAATCTTCAGACACTTAAAAATGCACATGAGGCTTTAGGTGATTTCAACACACCTTCCTTCCTTCCTTCCTTCCTTCCTTCCTTCCTTCCTTCCTCTCGTCTTCCCTCCCGTCCTTTCTCTCTCTCTTTCTCTTTCCTTTTTGACTTGGATACTTTTGCCATTGGAAATGTGTAAGCACTTGTTTTGGATGTTTAACATGTTGTATCTATGGTTGTGCTCAACAAACACAATACTTATTCTAACAGAGACCTAGACCAGAAGTTTGGTTTTTGTTTAGGTTTCGGTCTGTTTTGTTTTGTACATGGGTACCTGAGACCATTGACTCTGCATGAATAATTGTTCCATGCAGGTCTCAAACAATTGGCTCAAGCAGCACCATCTATATTCCTGTCTTATTCTTTTTACCTTGTCATTCATGTATATTTCTTTTACATGTGGACTAGGGGATTCAGTAATAATGTAAAATAAAACATAATTTTTTTAAAAAAAAATATCCTACTTTGAGCCAGGCTTAATGCTTATTCTTACTTTATAAAGTGTGCAATGATAAATCCGAAATAAGATGAACAGCCTAAAATATGTATTCCTCATTACAGAAGGCATGAAATTGGGATGTCTTGAGATTCTTGAGCATCTTCAGTGAAGTTTAGGCCATGTCAGTTTCAGTGTTCTTCTGGTTATAAAAGCTTTGTGTGGTAGGTCTTATGGTGAGAAGGTCGCATGAGTTGAGATGAGGATCCTAATTAAATTTCCCCAATTTACCTGAGAGGACATGCATAACATGATTTCAGAGTTTTATGATATATGAATTGATACAAGAATTCATGGATCTTCTGACATTTTATTACATTTAGGATCTTTATACTACAAAGCCTTTTGGGTCTGTTTGTAACTTTCAATTGGGTGAAATGGTTCATCATAGGACAAACATTTCTTAAAAACCCTTGTGAGGGTTGAAGGTGAGGAGAATGATTTCTTTTAATTTAATAATTTGTGGTTATCTGATATTTTATAAAGATCTGCCTTTCCCACCTCGTGAAGGTATCTGTAAATCTTTGGACTCTTCTGTAAAGCATGCAATTGTTTCTAAGTCATTAAAGGAGCTGCATCAGGATCATGAAAATATATTAAAAGATACCATATGGCAGCTGCATGGTTCTGAAAAAAAGTTGTGTCCACTTTAATGACCTGCAAGTAGACACCATAGTCTCATTAACATGTGCTCTGAAGCGCCTTTTCAAATCAAATTGAATGGTATTTATTCAATAGTCCTTCTTTCTGAATTTTTCATTCTTGGTATCAACAGCTTGGATTTGCGTTGCTCTTTGGAGATTTAATCACCTGCTTTAGTTGGTAACATGTGAAGGGTTATGATATGAGTTATGACATGAGCAAGCCAAATGAATCATGGACAGACAAGCAAGTTTAAAATCAAGTTTATCAAGCAAATCAACAGGAAGTTGCTATTTCCATAAGAATGACAAATATAGCATTGCAACACAATATATTAGAAAAGGGTTAAGCTGTCTCTGCTAACATGAACCAACAAACAAATCTGGAACAAGGAAAAGAAGAACAGTCTGCAGCAATGTTAGTTGCTTGGCCAATGGACAAAAATTCTGTTACCAGATGTTCACTAATGGCTGCATTGGACTTTTTAGTAGCTTCAGATTTTTCTTAACGAGTGAGAATTGAAAGACTGAAGACCTGATTGAGTGACTGATTGATTATGTGCCATCACTTCAGTGTTGACTCTTAATGACACATAAATAGATTTTCCCCCAGAGGATTTGTCCCTAATCTGGTCTTTCAGTTTGTTCTCCTCTCTACTATAACTGAGTTCATCCATCTTGTTTTGGTTAACCTATCCTTTTTCTTTAACTTTTTCCCAGTATTCTGAAGCTCTCCAGAGTGTTAGTCTTTGTATAATGTGTCTGGAATAAGATAATTTGAGTCTGGTTATTGGTTCCTCAAGGGAGAGGTAGCTTGAAAATGTTCTTTAAAAAAATGTTCTTTAAAAAAAATAAAGCTCACCAGTGGACACTTATCAAAACTGGAGAAATGTGTATCAAGTGGTGTACTGAAAAATTCATTTCTTGATCCTCTACTCTCAAATATTTTTTACTAATGACTTAAATGAAAGGTTGATCTCAATTGGTTGGAGATATGGGATGAAACTAACTAAATGGGTTAGAAACAACTGTGAATGTCTTCACTTAGGAAACAAAAATCTGATACACAGTTAATACAAGATACTTAACTTGGTGTAATACTGGTGAAAAAGATCTTGTAGCCATAACTGATGGAAAAATAAATTTGAGACAGGGCTGAGAAAAAAAGAGGGATATGTATCAAAAAAGTTTTATTTTACATCTAAACATAATATATTTTTTTAAAAATCAGTTGTTGATATTTCTTAAACAGAAGTCTACTTGTCACACAGTCAAACACTTTTAAATTAAGAATTTTTAATACAATTCTGATATGGCATGGCAAGACAACTGCTGTTCAAAGGGAATAAAGCCAAAAGCTTTACTGGATACATCCAAATCCTTTTTAAATAATTTTTCCATTTGTATTAAATGCAGTACATTTATTTCTTCTGATTGGCTAGGGCTATTCTGAGAGTCCATACGGTGTAGCAGTTAAGAACAGAACAGAACTGGAACAGAAAACCCAGATTCTAGTACTTCCTATGTGACCTTCTTCACCTTCTGTGAAAAACCAGAAAGTAAAACCACCTTGTTGCATCAAGCATTGGTCTGAGTGAGAACAAGATGTTTTGAAGCTATTAATTAATTAATTAATTATCAATCATATTTCTATAACTGTCTATCTCATATGAAAGTGAATCTAGGCAGCATACAGCACTTAATTAAAGAAAACCAAAATAGATACATTAAAATAATCACAATTTAAAACATAACTATTTTAAACAGAAAAGGATGACGTTAATTTCAATAAGGAAGCCACTGGAACATCTGCCTGGTCTTCTGGTAGACCTGATAAAAATCTGGTCAAATCCTAAGCCAAATAGATGGTTTTTTTGAGACACTCTGGCTGTACAGGTGAAATGGGATTTCCTCTGAAGCAAATCAGAACCACATCAGTACCTTCAGGATCTTTATAAATGATTGGGTGCTCTACTGGGCATGACAAAATGACAGCATCTATCTGATAAGACATTAATTTACTTCTGCTGTTCCAGAACGAGAAGAGAAGGAAGAGGGATTGAGACATTGCTAGATGTTTCCTTTAGTCATTGTTTAGAAAACAGAGAATATCCTGTTACAATATTTTTTAAAAAGATGTTTTGCAGCAATGTGACCTTGGTTTTTTTTAAATTCTGTTTTCTTAAAGTTTAAGTTGGAAAAGGTACTTCCAGACTCCAAGTATCAGCACCATGCTGTAGCTGCTTGATGTCCCACCCAACTATGTTTATTTAATAACTCTAAAAAAGAATAGTGGCAGCAGAACAACAACAACAACAACAAAAAAAAACAGCTTAAGGAACACTAATTCACAAATATTTGTATTCACTACCCTTTGAGAAAAAATAGTCAAACATTCTGACGGAAAAGTATACCCAAGCCCACACAGAAAACTTATTCCAAGTCTTTTTGCAAGAGAAGCATCGAGAAGTATAAATCACTGCATTTATAAAAACTTCAAGGTATGCTTGATATTATAGGCTCACAGACACAAGATATTTTTGTATGCATGAAATCCTGCTCACCTCCCTTTTTCTGAATCTTCATATATACCTACAAAGATAGAAGACTTTCAAAATTTAGGTAGAGGATCTCGATCAGCTCATGGATCTATTTCAGGAAGCGATACTATGTCATACACTACATTAAAAAAAATCTGAGCCAAGGTAATCAACTGTGGGAATGTGTTGCTTCAGCTCTAAAAATATCTTGCAATTCAAGCATGTTGGACAAGTTCCACATGGTCTTTTTAGGGAAGGATTTGTGGAAAATGATGAGCTACTCATAGCAGTAAATCCTGTACGAAGCAGAATATCTGGATCACTATCATTTGAGTTTCATAACAAAAACTGCATATAGCACTCTTGTGGATGACCTCAGTCAGGACCTAAATAAAGAGAGGACAGCTCTTTTGATTTTATAAGTCTTTTCAGTTATTTTTGATATCATAAATCTTCTGGATCAAACGTGAGAGTTTGGATTAGCATGACTGTTCTACAATGGTCTCATTTTTTCCCCCCTAGACAGCGATTCCATTCTATCCTTGTACCTGTTTTTGGGTTGATTAATGTGTGGTTGTATCTTTTGCCCCGGAAGCGGAGTAAGGACATTGAGACAGTGTATGGGTTAAATATAGGGTCACTTTATTAAATTAGCATAAATTTAAATAATGTAACTTTAAATACGTAAATTTAAATATTTAAATTCAACTATAAACAAAGGAACTGCAGAGGCCAAAAACTAACAGGGCGGAAATTCCTGCCAGAACCTTCCTGGGCAACATTGGGCAAAACTCCTTCCTGAACCAGGTGAAGGTAGCCACCTTCACCTGGATCCGAGCCATGCCCTTCAGCATGTGGGAGGAGGTCACCCTCCAATCCCCAAGGGAAATTGGATTCGGTGAGTCCCATGGGCATCCTCTCTCCAATCCTCAAAGTTGTAATAACCTATAGTTCATGGAGAGAGGTGGTCCATCATCCTTTTAAAAGATGCCCAAAGGAGCATGCGCAGTCACTTCTACTGCCCATTTCCACCCCTAACCTGCCACGGAGGGGGGGCAGGTCTCAATCTTGGCCCCCCGGCTCCCCCCCAACCTCCTATACTAATTCCTGGAGGCACTTCTGCAAGTCCGAAAGGAAAATGGCATTCCCCTCATCTGAGAGGTGAATGCCATTGGCTTGGTAGAGCCAGGGCATTGAAAACTTTATCAGGGGATGTTTCATTACATAACTCCCCAATTCCCATACCACCTTGCCAATAGCCTGGTTTCGCCGGAAGTTTGGAGCTCCGCAGAGCTCAAGGCAGCATCCCCCGGCTCCGGGGGCAATTTCGGCTGGCGGTTTAAGCTGCCGACCGGGCATTTGTGTGTGCTACAGAGTCTAGCTCTCTCCCTCCCATTTGTTTTACTCTGTATGAACCTACTGGGAGAACTTATGGTTTTGGGGTGAGATATAATATATTTATGATGTTGAGTTATCAATGTGCCTTCCAGGCTAAGCATACCATTGCAGTGAATGTCATCCAGTGTTTAGAGGTTGTGAGGTTGGGATTAAACAGATTGAAACTGAATCCTGGCTCCATGTTGGTTCCAAAAGTAACTCTTGAGAGAGTCATACTATCCCTGAAGGAACAATTATGTAACTCGAGGTTTCTCTAATGGATTCATGACGCCTGAACAGTAGATGGAAATTGTATCTAGGAAGACTGTTTCCCCTTTGACTGGCATACCACTTGGATTACTGCAATGCACTCTGCTTGGAGGTGTTTTGAAGGCAACCTTCATTCTACATTTGTTTTATTGTTAGATTAGGGCTACTGCTAGATTTCTGAGGTTATGCTCATAAAACCTTTAAGACCTGGGGCATAGTTACAAACGAGGCATTTTTTCTAATAGAATCTGCCCATCCTGTCTGATTCTGGATGGTTTGGATATGAGAGAGTTAGAGTTCAGATCTTATGAGGTTCAAAATGATCACACACTGACGGAAGTTGCTAAGGCAATTACTTTTTCACTGAACTTTTAGAATGCAGTTTTTAACTGGCTCAGGTCATTTTTAGTATTGATTTTAAAGTCAATTAAATTGTTAATTTTATTGCATATTTTATTGGATTTTCCTTATTGTTGTTTTAATGGATTGTGATGATTATGTTTTTATTATTGCTGTAAGCCACCCAGAGACTTGGGTAGAGGTAGGATGCAAATAATAAACAGGTTCTAAATTTGAATTTAGATGGGAGAAATAAGGTTTGGCATAATACAATAAAGTAGCCAGAGCATGAAAAGTTCCTTTTTCAACCTCCCTCACCTCAGAAGACTCAATATCCTAGACCAAATCATAACAGAGGACATGTGCTTGTATAAGCTTAGGGCTATGGGAAAGCAATTAGCAATCTACTGACTTCATCTGATATTACAGATTCTATGAGCAGTTAGATATAAAGAAGAGACACGAACACATTTAGCATATTCAGGTATAGCTCCAGGGAATGGTAATTATGTTGGGCATTTGCCAAAGTCCAAAGTCTACAGCACTAAAAATGTTACCATTTTCCCTTGATGACAATATGCAGGGCAATCAGTCTCTGTTTGCTTGTCACTATAGATTTTAGGTAAGCGGAAAGTCAGGCTTTCTTCCCATCAGTGCTTTCTATCTGTAAATGTGAAACTTGCTGAACAACACAGTAGAGATTAAGGAACCCTTATGCATTTCCTTTCTTTTCTGTTTTATTTTTTAAGCAGCAGGTTAAACATTTTTTTCTTTCTTCATTCACAGACACCATTTATATCGGCAAAATTCTGGCTGAATTAAAACCACACACAAAATCTGGGCTAAGGAGACAAACTTGCTGGCTTCCTTAATATGCTGTGCCTTTATCAGGGGTCAGAATTCTGGGAGTTGAGGTCCACAAGTCTTAAAATTACCAAGTTTGAAGACCTCTGGCCTAGATAAATCAACCATATTATGACTTACATGATGGTTTGATTCAATAACAGGCCATACCACAAACTACCAACTTTCATTCTAGCCTGATATATCATAACAAAATTTCTCAGTGAACTCTAAAATAATTAAAAAGTCACTTTCTATGCATGTTATATATGTATGGATTTTTTATATAGAGAGGGAAGATAAAGTAATACAGTATTTTAAATCCAGGATGGACGACTGCTTTTGATAAAATATTATGACTATGGCTATCCAAGAGCATGATATGTCCCTATAACAAGTGTTTTCTGTATTTGGGGCTGGAAGGGAAATGGTTTTAAAGCATAAAACTTCGCTGTAGTAGACTATATATGTTATATTTTTTTATAAATTTTTGTATTATTATTAAAATATTTGGATGGAATTGGTCAGTATTTCTTTTTAAGTGGGATTATATGCCCATGACTCATGGACTGCCTATCATTGTTTAAATGAACCCAAATCGGATGATTGGGTGTTATTACTCTTCCCTTTCAATTACAGCCACACTTTTAGGGAACAACAAAAAAGAACCTTTGTGTTCCTTTAAGCATGTAAATGTCCATGATGAGGGTTTTTGAAAAAAAAAATTCAGGTACCAAAATGATTTTACTGCATGGTGAAAAATAGCACATTTTGTTTCCTTTTAAAGCCAATGCGGCACATAATCCACTTGATCTCTTAAGAAAGTACTTCTGTCTCATAAATCTGCAGCCTTCCATTCTGTCAGCAATACCAAACAGACTAATAACATTAACATTGATCTGCATATCGCTGCTGGTTGTCAAAAGGGATCGATGGCCCCTGTAGAGATTAAATTACCTGCTCCTTGAAGATGTCAGCATGCTCTGGTTTTAAGGTCTTTGTACGTCACTTGCTAATCGTAATGCCTTCTTCACAAGCCTGCCTGTTCTTTTAAATACATTTACTTAAGTTGCATATCAATTCCAGCCATATTAATATGCAGCCTGCAGTGCTACATTACCATTAAATGTTCATGAATCTAGTATCATCAAATGAAATGGGGATGTGATGAGGGTTCTCCCGCTCAACATTAGATGGGAAATGATAAATTTAGAACAGGTGGGACGTTGATGTAGAAATATATCATCGTGAGCATCAATCAAGAATCATAAGCCTTCAGACTAGAAAAAAAAAACAAATTAGGCAGAATTGTGGCAGGTAAGCCTTGTATGATTTCCAAAGAAATTACTTTGAAAATACTGAAGAATCCTTTATCATCCCCGACCCTATCAAATGTCTTAACAGAGTTAAATATATTTTCTTGAGCCTTTACGTTAAGGCTGAGTTGAAACTGCTCTGTACAAAATTTGGGATGACATTTTGAAGAATCGTGAAAAGAGGTAACTCCACATGAGCTATGATATTTCAGGAAGGAAAGACCTTGGTTGAGCATAGCTTCTACAACCTGAAGTGAATAAAAATATGTGCGCTGCTCAATGATGCGGAATAGGCTGGCCAACCTTAAAACCATCTTATTAGGACATGAGCTGCTCTACATTATTGATCTAGGGGAGATGTTCAAATGTTTCCAGTCAAGAAGGATGGGGAAAAAATACTGTAAATGCCAATGATTACCATGCAGACAAGAAAAGTTACATTTCCTATTGATGAATTTGAATGGTTGTTTGTTTAAATAAGGATGCTTGTTAGTTCTCTTATACTAAGGTATACAGGAGGAATAGAATAGGAAGAAAATAGAGCTGAAAACTTTTAAGAGTCTTGGACTAAGTAAGAAGGCAGGATAAAGGGACCTCAGAGCCTAAAGTGATGAGCAATAGCTACGACAAAGCTGCACTTCCCTAACTCATTTAAAGTAGTCACTCCCTCACTTCCTTCTCAAGAGGTGGGCAGCAGGCAGGATGGGGTGAAGCACAGTTCTACCAGTGGAAATTTATTTATTTATTTATTGGATTTGTATGCCGCCCCTCTCCGAGGACTCAGGGCAGCTCACAACATAAATTAAGATGGTCCAGCTGACCATCCCACCCTCCCATCCTCCAAGGAAAGTGGCAGGGAACCAGCACCAGCAGGAGTTGCAGGGGGCCCACTTCCTCCCCCATCTTTTCTCCACAGCTGATTGGCACCCATTCGCCTACTACCCAGCCTGAGGCAGGGGGCCCAGGAAGGAGAGTGCAGAAAACCCGAAGCAAATTGTCCCCCCAGAGAGCAGCACTGGTGAGGTTGTAAGGCGAGGACTTAACAGTTCACTTGAGCAATGATGTTTGTTCAAGCCACTCCTACCTGGTCGCATGGCCGGCAAGCCACTCCTACCCAGTCATGTGACCATCAAGCCACGCCCACAAAATAAGCCACACCCACAGTGTGGCAGTAAAAAAATTTGGCTGCCCATTACTGTTCTTCTCCAAATTGTTGAGATAAGCATACAGCAAAATTTGATCCATTGATATTTGATCCATTGATATGGTTACCTAAAAACAATTAGCTAGCAATTCGTGTCTTCTTCCTTGTACAGTTTCCCTCTCTTCATTCTGCCCAATCTGTGAGTCAAAATTCTGTGGCTCTGAGCATTAGTACTGTCTGCTAGAATTGAAAAAGCTTCTGGGATCAGAAGTGAAACATCTTCAAGCAAAAAGAAAGTCAAGTTATCTTTTGAAAAGGAACCTCTGGGACAACATGACCTCGATGATTGAGAATCTCCATAGACACTGTCTACTTTTAGGACCTAAAGTTCATAGATTTTTCAAATTTGTGCACGGCAGTGTCTGAGATGGAGGTGAAAACTGGGAAAATCAAACCAGCTACAGTGTCATGGCAAGCTGATGCAAATTCAATTCAATTCAATTCAATTTATTAGATTTGTATGCCGCCCCTCTCGAAGACTCGGAGCGGCTCACAACAGTAATAAAAACAGTATAACAATGGAACAAATCTAATAATAAAATATATAAAAACCTCAACAATTAAAAACCATACAGCACATACACATCAAACATGAAATATAATAAGCCTGGGGGAGATGTGGGTCTTCAGTAACTTGCGAAAGACAAGGAGGGTGGGGGCTGTTCTAATCTCCGGGGGGTGTTGATTCCAGAGGGCTGGGGCCGCCACAGAGAAGGCTCTTCCCCTGGGGCCTGCCAAACAACATTGTTTGGTCGATGGGACCCGGAGAAGGCCAACTCTGTGGGACCTTATCAGCCGCTGGGATTTGTGCGGTAGAAGGCAGTTCCGGAGGTATTCTGGTCCAATGCCATGTAGGGCTTTAAAGGTCATTACCAACACTTTCAATTGTGACCGGAAACTTATCGGCAGCCAGTGCAGGCCACGGAGTGTTGTAGAAATGTGGGCGAATCTAGGAAGCCCCACGATAGCTTTCGCGGCCGCATTTTACACGATCTGAAGTTTCCAAGCACTTTTCAAAGGTAGCCCCATGTAGAGAGCGTTGCAGTAATCAAACCTCGAGGTGATAAGGGCATGAGCCACTGTGAGCAATGACCCCCTGTCCAAATAGGGCCGCAACTGGTGCACCAGGCGAACCTGGGCAAACGCCCTCCTTGCCATAGCCGAGAGATGGTGTTCCAATGTTAGCTGTGGATAGAGGAGGACGCCCAAGTTGCGAACCCTCTCTGAAGGGGCCAATAATTCCCCCCCCCCCATCACTATGCATGCACATTCCACATTGTGGTGGGGGAGGCTCACAGCATGATGCTAATGTTGCTTTAGTCACATTTTTGTTTTGAGTTCTGCCGTGGGTAACAGAAAAGATGATCTCTGTATATTGTATGATGCTATGATTTTGTACATTGTACTATCATTTTTTACATTGTACCATGCTAGTTTCCTCAGCCACCCAAAGTAGGTTTAATTAGATAAAAAGTGATTTCAAAAAACAAGAAAAAAAAAGTTCTAGTTGTGAATAATTCAATGCAATAAAATTATAGCCATTATAGTTGGGAGAACATTTTCGTAAAAATTATTATTCTGACACATGTATCCACACTCCTCTTCTTAATTAAAATGAGGAAAGAAAAGGTCAGGTAGCCACAATGATAGTTGCTGACTCAATTTTTATTTTTCTGCTCAGATTCGAGAACAATGTTATTATGTCTACTCAAGCAGTACTGTGATAAGCAGACAGAATAATAAGGAAAAGGATATTGTATCATATCTTGGAAGGGCTGATTATGAGTAGCTTACCGACCCAGCCACTGAAAAGCATCAAACAGATGGCATACAAAGCAGCAGCAAAATGTGTATTAAATAAAACAGCAAAGTCTGGATTTGACTAGATAGAAATTTGGATTCCTTATTTAAATTGGAAAATATTACTACCACATTTCTTGCTTCTCCGAGACTCAATAATACAATAAAATTATAAAACAAACAAAAGTTCCTCAGATTTAAAATATATATATATTTCTTACTAAATGGGGCATCTGAGATTCTATAAAACGTGAAATAATATGTTACAGTTCTAGCTAAATGGGCTATAAAGTCTACATTATAGATATCTAGGTCCCCTAGAAATACATAATAAAAACTGCAGCTGGTTAAGAGAATTGAACAGTAAGAAAACTCCATGGAAGTTTATGTAATAGTTATTTAACTGTGATGGATTAGCATACTGTGTTCAGAAAATTACATCTCTATTACTTCAGCCTTTTTGTTTTGCTTCGTTTTAATTCACTATGTAAATCTTCACATGCTGGTGAAGCAGACAGAGTGCCTAGATGAAGCCATGAAGTTTTTAAATAGAAAATAACAAATGCCCTTTTTTCAACACATACTGCAATTTTGCATCATCAAGTTTGGGAAGGTTAGTTGGTCTTGCCCCCAATAAATTTTGTGATACGTTTTCTTGCAATCTGATTTCAGCTGATGTTTCTACAACCAAAAAATGCACAACTGTACCATCCTAGAAATAGAGGACGGGAAAGGCAAAATAAGGCAATGTTGTATGTATTTATCATTTATCATATTCAGTTTCCCATTGCCATCAGCTGTTTTTTTGGAGCTGATTATCTAATGTCAACAAAGCAAGAGAGGAGAAAAATAGATGGAAGACATGATTTCCATTTACCATGTTGCCAATGCACTAGACATAAAGAATAGTTCCTTTTTAATTTCAATTTTTTAGTTTATCACAATATAACATTAAATACAAAAATACAAAGAAGAAAAAAGTAAATAAGTGGAAAATAAGGAAGAGAAAGGGGAAGGAAGAAAAATGTAGAGTAAAGGGGGAAAACCAAAAGGTGGTTTGCAGGTAGAAACAAAATTAATTATGTTCTTTTCTTTAATCAAAGCAGTCAATTTAGCCATCTCTGTTAATTCCAATCAACTTTTGCAGCCATTTGTCAATTTTATAAAGAACAGTTCAATTTGAAATGTCTTTGCACCTTCTAGACAGTTTATCTTTTATTTTATTTTTTTTTTTAAATCTCCTTTCAGAGATTTTCAATAGATTTTAATCGGTTATAGTATAGTGTAAATTTCAGTTCTGTCGACCATATTTCCCATTGTTTTATTTCTATTGTGGGTGCTGGGCAGGGTCTTGAACTTTCATTTGGGTGGGGAAAATCTGGAAGCTTTCTCTAATAAAATGAAACTTTAAAGAACTCCAAGCCTCGGAGTCTTCTTTTGTTAGGGGTGTTTCTTGAAATACTGACATTAGCCCAAATCTTAAAAAATCTAGTTCAAGTCCACATGTCCACATGTCATGTGGATTGTCCACATGTCCATTGCATGATTCAATCACAAACCGTCCCAACTAGAGATGACTCCCAGTCATCCAGCTCCAGATGCCAGGGCAAGACAACCTTGACTCTCTGAGAAAGGAACGTTATTTTGGCTATATATCTCTCATACTCCCTATAATCTCCCATTTTCCCACAGTAGAAATATGTTGCAGGCCTGAAGGCCCAGAAAAAAAGATGGCTTCCAGGCCTGACATGTATATCATTACCAAATTATATACTTTATCATATGTTCTTTTATTTGTTCCTTTGTTTCAAATTTTGCAGCATTGCAAAAACACGGAAGTCCAGAGGTGGTGTTTCCCATGGAGGGGAGCTTCAGGGGAATCCCAGCAGCACAAAAACGGGCGCTTCGCTGACAACAGAAAAGGCGGAGAATCCCAGTGGTAGCAGCTTGGGTTTGTAAGGTGAAAATAGTTTGGAAGAAGAGGCAAAAAATTTTTTAAACCCCGGGTTTGTATCTCGAAAAGTTTGTATGACAAGGGGTTTGTAAGACGAGGTATCACTGTATTACTATTTTAAGCATGAGTAGCCCATTGAAATCAAGGGATTCCCAATTATTTAAGTTAGATTCTATTTAATTTCTTGAAATGCGTAAATGTACCATAAGTAGTGCACTGGTCTTCTCTAAGGATTTCAGTTTCTGGCTATATGCTTATTTTGCTTCCAGGTTAATTTCTAAGTAATAGAGGCACCTTTATTCTCTATTTATACTGTCTTATAAATCATATGCTTGCACTTTACATTCAACTTCTTTGCCTGTAGTTATTTTTTTCACTTCACTGTTCATCTTCATTGGCTTTCTCTTTCACTTTCATTCTATTTATTGGTAGATGGCATGCATAATCACTGGGCATAGAGAAATTTATCTTGAACACTTTAAATTTCTCTCCATTACTCAAGCTCATTCAATTTCACCCATCATTTCCTACATACTTCCAAATTTATTCTGCTGTAATTCACTGTCCTCAGGTCTCCCTTCACTCCAAACTATAAACCAGTGGAGACTACGTTGAATTTGTTGTGCGGTAGCTAGTTTAGCAAAACTTTGTATAATTATTTCATGCTGCATTCACAAAATTACTGATCAACTCCTTTCTTTTATTCAATGACTTTAAAATTGTTTTAATACCAAGTTGTATTTTACTGTTCTTTAAAAACTAAAACAAAATCTTGCTGATCAGATCCTACGTAATCCTTGTGGGTATGTATATAGAAATTCACAAAGCAAAAGACTGAGCAAGATTTCTGTTTCATAAATTTCCAAACTAAAATACAAACCTATCCATAAAAATCTTTCCGTAAACTCAGAATTTAGTACAATTAGGTAGCTTATTTTATTTGCAATAGGTACTTTGAGGAATATGTATACAGTGATACCTCTGCCTAAGAACGCCTCTACTTAAGAACTTTTCTAGATAAGAACTGGATGTTCAAGATTTTTTTTGCCTCTTCTTAAGAACCATTTTCTATGAACCCGAGCCCAGAAAAATTTCCCGGGAAATTTGAGAGCGGCATGAAGGCCCGGCCAGTTTCCTGCCATTCTCCCTTTAATCCTGGCCATCTCAGCAGTGTTCTCTCTAAAAAATTTTTGGGGTGGGCGGAAAAGTATAGTGTCTGAGCAGCAGTCCCTTCGGGACTGGGTGACACAGAAATAATAATAAAATTTCCCTCTCGGCTTCTGGGCAGGTTTGGAAAACTCTGAGTTGATGATGATTTTTAAGTGAGCGATTGCTCACCTGCTCAGCTTAGAGGGAACTATGCATCTCAGGCTTTTCTGGACTGCCAAAGAAGCCTTTCGGTGACACTTAAGGAGGCTTTGGCAGTTCAGAGCGAACAAAGCGTTTTCCTTTCTCTAGGCACTTGGAGAGGGAATAAACCTCTGCCAGCACCCAGAGAAAAGAAATGTTCCCTTCGCTCTGGGCAGTGACTGTCCTCCTCCTCTTCCTCCTCCTCCTCCCATCCAAATTCCAAGCTTTTATTTCTTTCCTAATGCGTTTGCACACATTATTTGTTTTTACATTGATTCCTATGGGAAAATTGCTTCTACCTACAAACGTTTCTACTTAAGAACCTGGTCATGGAACGAATTAAGTTCTTAAGTAGTGAAGTTCTTAACTTAAGAACTGAATTTGTTCCATGACCAAGTTCTTAAGTAGAGGTACCACTGTATATCTTTTAGTCATTAGTATCAAGGAGAAATGCACCTTACCTATATCCTTTTTCCAAAATTTATTCATATCAATCCAGCAGTTATCTGCTGATCAGAGCCAAAAGGAAGAAGAATATAGAAAGGGCAGGATAAGGATGTACTATATCCATTTTCTCTGTCTTCAGATTACACAGACTGATTTCTACCTACAGTGACCACATAAAAACACGAGTCATATAAATGTATTACAAATGTATAATATATATTTTGTGAGTGTATGAAATAATACGAATATTACTGTAATTAATTAATATGTATATTATTATAGGACTTAATGAAATATCTGATGTAGCAATGCAGAAATACTGAATGTTTGCTGATATTATAATTGTTGTTGTTATTTAATGTGTCTGTCTTTTGTTGTTATTTATTTGTCTATTTTAAAATATATTTGAAAACCAATAAAAAAAATTTTTAAAAAGAAATATATAATATACATTTTAAATAATCTTCATATTGGATACTTACAGAATATAGAGATTTCTTAACCATAGATTGATATACTGTAACACAAAAAATAACATTAATATAATTTATATATTTCATAGCATGCAAAACTCTGTAGCTTTGAGCCATTCTTGGAGCAAATTGTCATAATTTAGAATAGCATATTTTATTTCTGATTACTTATACATTTGAACACATATAACACACATCATAATAGCATCTTCCTCTGGAAATAGATGAAGGTTTTCCTAATAAATTGCTAAAACAATGTTTTAAATTTTAAGTTGCAGTATGGGAAATTTTAAAATAAATGCAACAAATAAGAGATTTGTCTAGGGAAACTTTATAGCTTACAATGATCTGTGTTTAGCCAACAGAATGCAAATCCTATAAAATAGCAGCTAATTACTAACATTTAAAGGGCATCTATGCAAACTTACTCTGAATGTTACCTCAAGAATTGTATTAAAACTGCTAACAAGCCTAATACTGTATTGCATTTAATTTCTCCAATCTTTTAATCATATTAGTTTATATAGGCTTCTTCATCCCCCCACTTCTGCATTCCTTTGTTCCTTTTGTTCCATGCGGATACAATATTTTCATCATATTTTGAATATGGAGTGTGAATAAAAGCAGGCTGAAAAGTTCAAGTCCAGTTCAGGATTCACTAAATGGTAATCAAGAATTCCATAAATTCTATTCAAAAATCACTTTGAGAAGAATAAACATGTTATAAAAGTATCTCTGGTGGTCCTCCATCTGTTCAATTTCTAATTTCTGAACTTTTTTTCTGTTTGTTTGCATCTGTTGCATTTCTCAATTTATACTGTATGAATATAGAGTTTCTATTCCCTTGCTAATCCACAGGTAATATAATTTCAATTACTTCGAGGAAGACAGTTTCTAGCACCATATAATATTTACATGATCAGTTGCAATTGAGGGATCATTGAATAGGTCATCCACGAGAGATGTCCCACAGTTCAGTGTAATAAGGTATGTGAATGAGACATTTTAATGCTTTGTTTCTTGTGTGGCCATATGGGCTACCATGAGAAACAAGCATTCACAATCTTATTTGGAGGTAATTCATAGAACCAGATTGAAAAGATTACCTTATAAATGTTCTGTCGAGCTCTCTGGTAGAATCCTCCCGAAAATTCACAGATACAAATTTCAGACACACACACGTTTGAAAATTCAAAACAATGTTCTTTATACCGAAAATTCAAATAAACGAAGCACTCTTTTTGTATAGCAAAGAGCACTGGTCTCCAAACAAACTGGTAATTTGTACAAATCCCTTATCAGTTCTGAGATACTTAGCTTGCAGCTGTGAGGCAATTCACAGTCCTTCTTCTTTCACAAACTGAAACACACTTTGCTCTGGTTTAGTTTCAAAGTGGGGAAAAATCAGCACACAAAGGTTGAAGTCAGCAAGGCAGGCACGAAACACAACAATCAGATAATCCTCCACAATGGCCAAACCCACAGGCTGCTATTTATAGCAGCCTCACTAATTACCACAGCCCCACCCCAACCACAGGTGGCCTCATTTTCTTTGATAATAATATCTCAGTTGCTGCTGCCTATGCATCGCTCTCCGCATGCGTGGCTGTATCATTAACTCTTGTTCCGAATTCAAGGAGGAGCTAGATAATCTCCTTCTGAGCTGTCTGCCACACTCTCCTCCTCCCTGTCACTCATGTCTTCTTGGTCAGAGGATCCTTCATCAGCAAAACAGGCCTATGGCATGTGGATGTCTCCCCCACATCCACAGTTCTTGGGGCAGGAGCTGGGCCAGAGCTAACCACAACAATAAATAACCATGAACGAGGAACATGTGTCATGAGTTTTGCTGTGCAATTCTGCTACTTCTCTTTTTCTTCAGACCTAGTATGGACAAATATAATGAAATATGGCACTTATTTATACAAAATACAGTAGGTTAAAACATATGTGTGTGCGTGTGCGTGCGCGTGCCTGTGTGTATTCCAATTGAATTAGATTACTATTTGTATAATTCTAACTATTTAAGCTAAAATGATATGTCAGTTTTGTTTCTTATTTGTTTTCGTAGATATTCACGGGTACAGGTATGATGGTCTTGGTATATTCGGGTTTCTTCCCATGTAGGATTTGGAAATTTCTGGCGACGTTTCGACGAGGTCCCACTCGTCATCTTCAGGCTGGTGCTTCTGTCCTTGTTCTAGGGTGAGATATATATATATATATATCTCCTCTTCTTTAACCATGCATGTATTTTTATCTTTGTTTTTGTTGGTTCAGTTGGTCATAATTTTAAAAGTAATAAAATATTTTTTAAAAAATGAATATACTCTAATGAGCAGTAAAATTGCCAAAGCAGGAGCTCTATGAAATGATTTCATTAAATTTTGCAGAAGGAATGAAAGCTTGTAGATCTGTGATTTGGGGAGTTTATTATTTCTCTTTTACTGTACTTTATGCCTTTTTTTTCACCATTATCTGGGGAAATTGAAATGAGGACCATCCCATATGTTCTGTCAAGTCCTTTGTTTAACAACATATGAATTTAATTCATGATCAAGCTGGCAGAAGTTATTCAGGGTTTCAGATTCAGCAGGATTATAAATTTATGAAGGAAGCATAAATTCCCATGTGACTTATGCCAGCTTGCACAAAATACTAGTTGCTTGGCATGGTGTTCCAAAAGGTTCCAATTCTTTATTACGCTTTCTGATTTTATTTTATTTTAAATTAAGCATCTTAATCTATAGTTAACTGTGAAACAGCAAGCTTTTTTCTAGTTAGCTTTGTAACTAGCAGAACACAAAAAGACATGGTGGCACAGTGGTTAGAATGCAGTATTGCAGGCTAATTCTGCTGACTGCCAATTGCCAGAAGTTCAGCAGTTCGAGTCTCACGGCTCTGGGTTGACTCAGACTTTTCAGGAGGGTAAAATGAGGACCCAGATTGTTGGGGACAATAGGCTGACTTTGTAAACTGCTTAGAGAAGGCTGCAAAGCACCGTGAAGCAGTATATATGTCTATGTAATATTGTTATTGTTATTTTCTTTATGTCATTATTTTAAGCACATATGCATATAAAAGTCGCGTAGTGTCACCTTATAAGGAAAGTGGGTAGTATAAAAATTTAACAAACAAACAAAAAATAAATAAAAATTTCCAAAATGTATTCATTTGAGATCAGTGAGGTTAGTCTATGAACATAAGATTATAGTGCTTGTCCTCTGCATTATGTCATGTTTCTATAATCAATGTATCCATTTATTTTACCAACTCAGATCAGTATTTTTAAAAGATATATTTTGAATAAATGTTTTCAAAAGAGTAACAATTAATACAAACTAAAATAAAGAAGACAAGGGGGGAAAGGAAAAAACAAAAAAAGAAAGCTAAAGTTCTTGTTATTTTAATTCTTAAAATATTTAATAGAGGTGCAAGAGTATCGAAGGATTCAAGAATATTTAATTCTGCAATTTGTACCTGTGGTTAATGTTATGGTCCCCATTCCTCTATACTGATATACATATAACAAAGCAATATTTCAAGCAGCATCAGGAGGCATCCTTTGTTTAGACAAAACAAACAAGGCAGGTTGGTATTTTTAAAATGCATTTTGAACTCTCTTCTATCACTGAAGTACTGAACCAAGAAAATAAAGAAGCAATAATGCCCCTGCTATTAAGATGATTGTTGTCTTTTGTTTCCTTTGTAATTTCCCTGACATTATGGACATTTCTGGTAATTTGAACACACTGGCAAGATTCCTAGATTGTCTTTTTAAAGGTTACCTTTAAAGGCATCATAAACTCATGTGCTTTTCTGCTCCATTGAGGAGCATTTTCTTTTTTCCTCTAGAATAGCCTCCAGGTTGAGTCAGTATCATCAACATAAACTTTTATATCAACATTTTTGTACTAGGTGGCCACATGTCTTGGATTGAGGGTTTAATTTTCTTCTTGGTCTCTTCTTAGTCACAATTCTGCAGAGCATGTTTTTCTCCCCAAAGCCAACTTCAAAATAATGTTTAGACTTCTAAAAAATTGAACTATTTGCATAAAACTGAATTATTTTTTTCTCTGACATTCAAAGCTGCCAGCATTGACATTGGAAGGAGAAGCAAGTACTTCTTTCAGATTGAAACAAGGAAGCTAGTTAGGATACCCAATAGTCTACTTTATACTTTTAGAGGCCATAAAAGTGTAAGAGAGAAAAATTAAAGGTACTTTGCCATAGCTATTACAGTGCTATAAAATAAAAGAGAGCTTTGCTTCATCTGCTTCAGGTTTGACTCCAACCATCAGAAGGAACACGTTTGGTTTGGTCTGGTTTATTTTTGCTTTCCTTCAGCTCTCCATAGAAGCAGAAGAATTCATTTGTTTATCCTGGTTGTGCAAAATGGCAAGGAGAAACAGGGACTGACAGGAGCCTTAACTTTTTCTTGCCAGAGTAACCTGCTAACTGTCCAGATGGATTATGTGAGCCATGAAATGGTGAGAAATAATTTACTCACTAGCAGAACAAGAAAGAAGCAGGGATTTTTCTGCTTTAGAATTATTCTCTGAAACTACAGATGCAATATTCCAGATGGATGGATGGATTGTGAAAGATGACAGATGATAGATAAATAGGTAAATAAATGAGATAGATGATAGATAGATAGATAGATAGATAGATAGATAGATAGATAGATAGATAGATAGATAGATAGATAGGGATGGATGGATGGAGGCATCGATGGAGGGAGGAAGGCATGGAGGCATAGAAGCATGAATGGAGATAGATGACAGATAACAGATAGATGAGATGAGATGAGATGAGATGAGATGGATGGATGGATAGATGGAGGCATGGAGGCATGGATGGAGATAGATGACAGATAACAGATAAATGAGATGAGATAGATAGATGATAGATAGATGATAGATAGATAGATAGATAGATAGATAGATAGATAGATAGATAGATAGATAGATAGATAGATAGATTGAGCAAGCAGGCAAGCAGGCAGGCAGGCAGGCAGGCAGGCAGGCAGGAAGACCTATTTAACCATCTAGAAATCTGTACCAAATTTTGTGGTGTTCGGCATGCTGGACCTGAATCCGATTTTTTTTTAAAATGTGTGATTTAGTTTGGCATTCGTGCCGAACATCGCGAAAGCCATCGCCCGGCTGTCATCTTCTGAGAAGAGGAGGAGGAGCTGGGTGCCGGTGGCAGCGGAGGAAGGTGAACACCGGGGAGTTTTCAGCCGGTTCAGGAAGTGATCACCTTGGCATCCTTAGCAACCTGCCAGTGTACGTGACGTCAAAGCTCCACCCCCGGAATTTCTTCGTGGGAGGGATTACCCAGCTCCTTCAAAGAGAGGTCTTTTCATGTAAAAAAAAATATTTTTACAAAAAAGGACGCTGCAGCGCCGTTGCAAGCAAAGGGAGGTCCTTTCACGTGAGAGAGAGAGAGTAACAAGTAACAAACAACAAGCTTGCAAACCAGTAAGAGCTGGGAACATCATTAGCACCTGGAGAGAAACAGTCTGAGCAAGTAGAGCAATGGAAAAAAACTTGCAAAGGGTTTTTTGGAAAACATTCTTCTTTGCAAAGAGTAACAATTGAAGAGCTCGTAAGCCACTAAAAGCTGGTTAGGGCTGGAAAGAAACTTACTCAGAGCAAGTTAGAGTAATGAAAAAAATCCTGCAAAGACTTAGGGCTTGGAAAAAAATCTTCACAAAGAGAAACAATGAAAGAGCTTTCAAGGTAAGAGCTGGAAAGATCATTAGCAGCTAGTTAGGATTGAAAAAAAGCTACATTCAGAGTATAAGATGCACCCAAATTATCAGCCTCTTTTAGGGAGGAAAAAGGTGCTTCCTATACATTGAAAAATATGGTAGTAATAAATAAATAATAAGAAATAATAATGAGAAATTAATCACCAGCCATTGAACCAAGCAGAAGATTTATTTTCAATTAAAAGTGATAGTTTTAGCAACAGTTTTGCTAATACTCGTATTTTTGGGATGATATAGATATTTTTGGACCTCCCTGTCCCATTTTTGGAGTGTTGGAGAGGTTTACAGAGAAACAATATAGGTTTCTTTGGAAATGATACAAATAAATCACATAAAGAGGTAGTAGCATACTTAGTGAATGATTCAAGGAGGAAGTGAGATAAATGAGTATGATGTCAGTCATTGTATATATGGATGAAAGAATCCTTGTGATGCTATTAGAAATGTCTTGTCTACCGACATGAACGCATGTGCAATTCTATGTGCTATATCATCTGTATGCAGATGATGCCAAGTTATTGGCTGACAACTTGCCTGATATGCATCAGGTGCTTATGTGTATATATAGGAATAGAACTTCATGCTATATACCGTAACTGAAGTCATTTGAAGATTTCCTGAAAACTGCTATTATAATAGAATGCAGCCACCTACAGGCTGATGGGTGATAGCCTTTTCAGCAATATAACAATTATATTGTAACATTGGTTGCCAGTGTATGTTGAGTGCAATTCAAAGTGCTCTCTTTCAAGGGTTATAAAGTCCTATATATTTTAGGGGAAAGCTATGTCTATTTCACCAGCAGTGAAATCTTCTTACCTTCTCTATCAGTTTGGAAGGACATACTTTTTCACCCACTGCACATGTGCAGAAGGCTTTGCATATGCAAAGTGTGTTTAAAAAAGAAAATGTTGGCATCCAAAAGGGTGGGCAGAGCCTCATGCTGCCACTGCTACCAGTTCTCCAAATCTTTTCTGGCTGCTGCTAACAGTATGCTGAAACTGTGCTGATCTGGTAGCCGTCCACCCCTGCTTAGGTCCTCTCTGTTAGTGGGTTAGGTTCTTGGAACCAGACTTTTTCTATGATGGCCCATCACTCTGAATTTTCTACCCTTTACCTAGCCCAGAGATGGCAAACCTGTTGTACATGTACCACAGGTGACACATGGAGCCATATCTGAGGGCACCCGAGGTGTTGCCCTATGTCAGTTCCAACATACATATGTGTGCTGGACAGATGACTTTGGGGCTTCTTTTGGGCCATTTTTTGCTGTCCCCAAGGCTCAGGAAAGGCTCCTGAAACCTGGAGATGGTGAAAAACAGCCCAATGCCCCAACCAGATGTTCTTTCCCCAACTTCCGGTTGTCCCATTGGGCTGTTTTTTATTTTCCCCAGGCTTCAGGAGGCTTTCCTAAACCATTGGAGGAGCAAAAAACAGCCCAGCAGGCGTACTGGAAGTACAGAGACTTAAGTGAGGCCTGTGTGTATGTGGAGGCGGGGGAGTGCAAGGGATTGTGTGCATGCAGGGGGGCAATACCAGGGTGGCACAGCAGGTATAGTGCTGTACTACAGGCCACTGAAGCTGACTGTAGATCTGTAGGTCAGCGGTTCAAATCTAATCACCAGCTCAAGGTTGACTCAGCCTTCTATCCTAGGGAGAGTGGCGGCATACAAATCTAATAAATAAATAATAAATAAATAAAATCCGAGGTGGGTAAAATGAGGAGCCGGATTGTGGGGGCAATATGCTGTCTTTGTTAAAAAGTGCTATTGCTAACATTTATTTATTTAATTAATTAATTAAATAATTAACTAATTAATTAATTTGTATGACACCCCTCTCCGTAGACTCGGGGGCGCCTCACAACAGTAATAGAAAAAACAATGTACAATACAAATCTAATAATTAAAACTAAAAACCCAACTAAAAGCCCATAATTTAAAAAACATGCACACAACATACCATACATAAACAATATAGGCCTGGGGAAGTTATCTCAGTTCCCCCATGCCTGATGGCAGAGATGGGTTTTAAGGAGTTTACGAAAGGCAAGGAGGGTGGGGGCAGTTCTAATCTCAGGGGGGAGCTGGTTCCAGAGGGTCGGGACCGCCACAGAGAAGGCTCTTCCACTGGGACCCGCCAAACGACATTGTTTAGTCAATGGGACCCGGAGAAGGCCAGCTCTGTGGGACCTAATCGGTCACTAGGATTCGTGTGGCAGAAGGCGGTCCTGTAAGCCGCCCTGAATCTAAGGAGAAGGGCAGCATAAAAATCAATCAATCAATCAAACAAGCAAACAAGCAAACAAGCAAACAAGCAAACAAGCAAACAAGCAAACAAGCAAACAAGCAAACAAGCAAACAAGCAAACAAGCAAACAAGCAAACAAGCAAACAAACAAACAAACAAACAAATAAATAAATAAATACACACATATGCACAGGGGGTAGGGCATTGCAATATGGGTGTGTGCACACACACGCATGCTATCTCGCACATATGTACCCCTTTGGCACATGAGCAAAAAAAAAGCTTTGCCATCACTGCCCTAGCCCATCAGTCTGGAATTTTCTAAGTTAAATAGTTTCTACAGTTTTGGAATTGAAGAAAAGAGCAAAGATGGTGTTATTTTTTCAGGTCTTAGATATATGTTAAGTGGGGGTCTTTTTATAATGCTGCCTTTTAAATGGGTTATTTTATTTTTTTCACCCATGGAATAGAGCAGGATATAAATTATGGATGTAAAACAAGCCAATAAGGAATCTAGTCTGTTTATTAATATATCAGGACAGTTGTGTTTGAGGGGAAAAAATGAGTGAATAATTGAAAGTTATATGTATGCCATGTAAAGGGAGACCAAGAAAATACATCCATGTACCTTAATAGAATGTTTACTAAAGATAAGGAAAAATGGATGAATGCTAAGTTGTGCTAGTGCTGATAGAAAGTTTGAAGAAGTAGGAGTGTATGATCTATGGTGAATAAAGTGTTCATGGAAAAAAGCAAAAATAGCTGTGTATAAGAGTGTATTTCTGCCCACTTTATTACCTGGAAATGAAAAATGTATGAGGAGAAGACAAAATAAGCTTAAAGTGGTAGGAATAGTTTACTAAAGTAGTATTTACGGCAAAACAAGAAGAGATGAGTTCAAGAATGAATGACCATGGATTAAATGTAAAAGTATATGAAAGACACAGAATCAAGTAGTTTGATCATGGAGAATGTGTAATTAATTTAATGAGATCCTGAAAAGAAAGAGACGAGAAATTTAAAGAACAAATGCCAATGGATGAAATAGTAAAAAAATTAGACTTGCCATATTTTTTGGAGTATAAAACACACCAGAGTATAAAACACCTTAGTTTTTATGGAGGAAAATAAGGAAAAAATAATCAGCCTACCAGGCATTCATCTGGCTAGTCCTTAGTCTGGTCAGCTTCAGCACATTAGTTTCCTGGTTTTGAGCATGCATGCTTGCTTTTTATCCCCTGGTTGGGCATAAAAAACAGTTTCTAAAAGACTTCACTTCTCTCTCTCTTCAGAGAAACAAACAAAGAGAAAACCAGGCAAGGGAAAGATTGCTTACTAGCAAAGCATGGAAGATTGTTTCACTCCACTCATTAGCATTTCGTTAGGACTGAAAAAAGGTGGAACATCACTTGCTAGCAAAGCAGGGAAGATTGTTTCCCTCATTAGCACCTCGTTGGGGCTGAAAAAAAGGCTTCCAAAGCACAGATGTCCAGCTGATTGTTATTTATTTATTTATTTATTTATTATCGCAGCAATAATAATACAATGTAAACAAATCTAATATTTAAATTAATTTTAAAAACCCCAATTTAGAAACCAATCATACATACTAGCATACCATACATAAATTTTATAAGCCTAAGGGGAGGGAAAATGTCAATTCCCCCATGCCTGATGACAGAGGTGGGTTTTAAGGAGCTTACGAAAGGCTAGGAGGGTGGGGGCAACTCTGATATCTGGGGGGAGTTGGTTCCAAAGGGTCGGGGCCACCACAGAGAAGGCTCTTCCCCTCGGTCCTGCCAAACGACATTTTTTAGTTGACGGGACCCGGGGAAGGCCAACTCTGTGGGACCTAACTGGTCGCTGGTATTCGTGCGGCAGAAGGCGGTCCCGGAGATATTCTGGTCCGGTGCCATGAAGGGCTTTATAGGTCATGTTGGAGGGTGTAGCAGTGAAAAAAGCAGGCAAAGGAAAGATTGCTTAGCTAGCAAAGCACCAAAGATTCACTTCACTCATTAGCATCTCATTAGGACTAAAAAAAAAACAAAGCTTAATAAAATCTATAAGACACACCCACATTTTCAGCCTCTTTTGGGGGAGAGGTGTGTCTTATACTCCGAAAAATACAGTATGCACTGCTTCATAGTGCTTTATACCCCCTAAGGTTTACAGAATCAGCATAATACCCCCAGCAATCTGGGTTCTCATTTTACTGAACTTGGAAGGATGAAAGGCTGAGTCAACCTTCAGCTGACCAGAATCAAACTCCTGGCAGTAAGCAGAATTAGTCTGCAATACTGCATTCTAAATACTGCACCACCATGGTTCTTCATAAATAGTTATGAACATGGTGGAAACTGTTGGGTATTTTGATTATTATTAATATTATTTGTATTAGCAGAGTTCAGCTGGCTTAATTTGCAGTGGAGTTAGCATGGCAAGAAATAACACGTGGTTTAGAATCCCATTTGTTAGCAATGAATGATCACTCCTTTATAAAGATGAAAAATACAATCTTTACTTACAATTATGTTGATTCATGCAATTACAAATTGCAGGCAGATAAGCTTATATTCCAGTCCATATTAATAACTTCTGGATGGTCCCATGTGTGAGGATGGCTTTGGATTTCATCTCACACATGTGTCCTCAGCCAAGGACAATGGAGCACACAGGAGGTGGACAAGGAAGGGTCATCAAGGCGAAAAGAGGGTCAGAAGGGGGAGGAGCATCTACTCTGCAGAGGTTTATATAGTCTGCAGAGTACCTGCCCCTTTTGGTCATCAAAAGGTGACACACTGGTCAGTTAATTGCGACCTGACCATAGAGATGTGTTTACAAGACAGTGCAAGCATGTAGTAGAGTGGTTAAACCCAACATTAAACAAGATAGATATGGAAAATAGATAGTATTCTTAGCATTAAGCACATGCCTTAATTTCTTTGGCTTATCATTTTTTTATTTTCCATTACATAATTCTTTAGCCCCAAAAGAAACATGCTTATATGTATGTATATGCATATGCATATGCATATGCATATGCATATATATATATATATATATATATATATATATATATATATATATACGTATGTTAAATGTTTTTTTTTTAGCTGGAATTTTTAAAATTAAGGGAGACTAGGATGGTCCCATTTCAGCCTTGTTCTGGCCTCATCAGCTAGCCACACCCTTTCCTTTACTGGGATTCGGTCTGGTGAACTCTGCCTTGTAAAGCAGAGAACTAGCATATATATGTACAGGGCTGGGCTACTGTCCGGATTTTTTGGGGGGGGACGCAAAAATGGAGATCGACCCCAGAGCACCCAATTTGCACTGAAAGGTGTTGAAAAACAATGCAGGGCATCCTGCATAAGCCATGCCCACAGTGTGGTAGTAAAAATTTTGGTATCCCTTCACTGCATGTATGTAATTTCACCCTGGTCCATTTTGGTAATATTTTTGATGTTGAGACAATTCATTTGGCAGTTAAGCAACTGTTTTCCACTCATTGCTTCTGCCTCACAGAGAAGAATTTGTTCAATGCTTTCAGCAAACTTCAACTAGAATTTTTGAGAGCCCAACATAACATTGTTTTGATTTTTCAGAGCCAGGTATGTAATAGAGTACTCTGGTGAATGGCCTTCATCGTACCTGGATTGAAGCCATCTAACTCCCATTAGTCCATTTAATTGTATTCAATATTAATGATAATACAAATGTTCTGGATCATCTACAAGGACATGGTGGGGTTGTTTATAGGGGTTTTCCTTCTTCTTAAGTAAGCAATTTAATTTGGTAGTTACAGGGGAAGAATGTTCATTATCTTTGACTCCTTCAATTCAGCAATGCTGAACTCTCCCAATGCTGCAGGTAGACCTCACTTGCTGATTATCTCATTCAGCAAGCTTTCCAAGTAATGACAGTGCTGGGGGGGGGGGAAACTTTTCAAGACTTTTACTGAAACTTTTTAAAAAAGAAGATAACAACTAACTCAAAGTAAGCATCTGGCTTTGTACCTGTTCTTTCATGGACTCTGAAGCACATATGTAGCTTGGGAAATCTTCTGGACTCATGATTATTGCTGAATTAGCAGTGGAAGTCATAACAAGGCTTTTCCCCAGTTGCAGCTAGTGTGCCAGCTTTAGCTGTTCTTAAAGCATCAGTTCTTGTGACAGTGATTCCATCCTCATCCCCTCAGGCTTATACCACTGAATCATGCTCTACTTAGAGCTGCCTCTGACAATTGCCCAAAACTATCATTGATTCAGAATGAAGTTGCCCTCTTGGTGAGGGCTGAGAACTGCCATAGCAACATAGCACCTATTCTGCAGAAGTCACATTGGTTGCCACTAAGCTTTCAAATATAATCTCAATTATAAATGGCCTTAAATTGCTTGATTTTCAATTATAGCCCCTCTATAAGGGAGATGGATGGTTAAGAGGTTTGATAGAGATGGAGGGAAGTATGAAGTGGAGTACCACAAGCAGTGTTCCCTCTAATTTTTTTTGGGGTGGGCGGAAAAATATAGTGTCTGAGCGGCAGTCCCTTCGTGACTGGGTGGCACAGAAATAATAAACAAATAAATAAATAAATAAATAAATAAATAAATAAACAAACAAACAAACAAATAAAAAACTCACCCTGGTTTGCCTCAGAGAATTTCAAAATAAAATACTGTACTGTGTGTCTATAACAGTGAGCTCATAATAGGGCAACTCTATCAATATCAAAATGCCACTTAAATAGTTGAGCTAGTTTCAAACTAGATTTTGATTTTCTTTCTCTCTTCCTTACTCCCATTCTTTTTCTTTCTCTTTTCCTTCCTCTCTTTTTTCTATCTGTTTCTCTCTCTTCCTCTCTTCCTCTCTCTCTCCTTCCCTCTCACTCTTTCCCTCTCGGCTTTGGAAAACTCTGAGTTGATGATGATTTTTAAGTGAGCGATTGCTCACTGCTCAGCTTAGAGGGAACTATGACCACAAGGCTCTGTTTTAGGCCCAGTACTCTTCAACATCTTCACCAATGACTTGGACAAGGGAATAGACAGGTCATCAAATTTGAAGATGACACCAAACTGGCAGGAATAGCCAACACTCCAGAAGATAGGCAAACCTGAACATTGGGTGCTATTTAACAAAATGAAATTCAATGGTGAAAAAATTAAGGTTCTACATTTAGGCAAGAAAAACAAAATGCACAGGTACAGTATATGTGGTACGTTGCTCAACAGGAGTAACTGTGAGATGGATTTTGCAGTTCTAGTGGACAACCATTTAAATATGAGCTAGCAGTGTGCAGCAGCTGCCAAAAAAGCCAACACAGTTCTAGGCTGCATTAACAGAATCAAGATCAGGAACTGGGTATGTCTGGTTTAATGAAAAGAAGGACTAGGGGAGATATGATAGCAATGTTCCAATATCTCAGGGATTACCACAAAGAAGAGGGAGTCAAACTATTTTCCAAAGCACTTGAGGATAAGACAAGAAGCAATGTGTGGAAACTAACCAAAGAGAGAAGTAACTTAATGATCCGTTTTACGGCTTGCCTCCAGAAGTTGTGAGTGTTCCAACACTGGAAGTTTTTAAGAAGATGCTGGATAACCATTTGTCTGAAGTAGTGTAGGGTCTCCTGCCCAAGCTGGGGGTTGAACTAGAAGTTCTCCAACATTCCTTCCAATTCTGTTGTTGCTGTAATTTATTAGACTTGTATGCCACCCCGAGTCTTCGGAGAGGGGCGGCATACAAGTCTAATAAATTATTGTTGTTGTTGTTGTTATGTCAATACAACAGAGCAAACGATATCACTATGCTGGATTTCGTATTTCATCACCAGTCGGGCGCTTCCCAAGCACCTAGGACTGTGTGATGTAGCGGCGAATTATGTTTGCCGATCCCAGTAAAGCAGCCTTTTGTAATTGACAGATGGAGATTTTGTCAATTCCGATGGTTTTCAAATGTCCGCTGAGATCCTTTGGCACTGTGCCCAGCGTGCCAAGTACCACTGGGATCACTTTCACTGGCTTATGCCAGAGTCGTTGCAGATTATTATTATTATTATTATTATTATTATTATTATTATTATTATTATTATTATTATTATTATTATATACAGGAGAGAAAGACAGTGTTCTGTCTGGGTCACTCCAGAAGCCAATACCAACCCAAAAAGAGAAGCCAGACACACTGGTAAAAGGCAAAGGCAGTTTTATAAAATTCAAGAAGAACACAGGTAACAGAAAATGTCCTTACAAACAGGAAAATGCTGTATCTTCAGATATATCCACGAAGGCAAAAGTCCTTGCAGCAATACAGAATTCTTGCTGCCAAGCCGAGGCTGTAGATAGCAGACCTACACCTCCCATGGGTCTTTCAAAGCTGCTGGGCCACAAGCCAGGAACAGAGATGCCGAGAAACAAGACAGGATAACGCAACTCCAAACTGATAACACTCCACATGGCTTCAAGGGCTTGCCTGCCTTTTAAACCCTGCTAAGGAGGACCACACCCAAACCCAGCTGATCCTAATTCAGTGCTGATAATACTTCTTTAATTGCTCCTTTCTTTGATCTGACCGTCTCTGTCGCATGTCAATGACGGCTTGAGCTTCATCACCTAATGACTCCAAACTACTGGCTGGGGAGAGCCCCCCCCCCCCGGGGCTCTCATGCTGTTCTCCTTCATCCCATTCCTGATTTTCCTCTCCCCTGTCCGACTGTTCAGCCCCCTCCTCTTCGCTGTCATCCTCCTCCGGGCATGGAGCCAGCAGAGACACAGCCGGTCCCTGAGCAGCCTCAGGCTGAACCACAACAGACAGAGACAGAGAAACACACACACACACACACACACACACACACACAGATGAAAATGGCAGATAGATATATGATAGATATATGATAGAGTGAGTGAGATAAGATGGATGGATGGACGGACGGGCAGACAGTCAGACAGATCTTAGGACCAGTTCCTTTTAGGCTTTCTTATAAGTTTCGGCCAAAATGAGATGGTTCGTATTCAGTCCCTTTAGTGACAAGCAGTTTGCAGACTTGCACACTACCTAACTTTAGGAAAAGGCTAGCTAACATGATTTCACTAGATATTTGAAACTTTGCATCTTGTAATTCATTTTGGGAGTTGTTAATTGTGACTGCAATGTTTACATTGAGAAAATTAGAAATTTATTTTGTATTATTTTTATGAGCTTTCATTATAGTCTTGTTTTAATTTTTGTATGCTGCCCAAACCCTGGTAATTATTATGATAGAATATGGTTAGATTTTCTTGATAGAGTTGACTATTTTCCCCCATGTCTTCAAAACCTTCAGAGGCCACCCATGCAAGGAATATATGGATTCTGTTCTTGGAGTCAGTCTGAATTCCTTTTCTCTGTAATCAGAACACGTTATACAATCGTTCAGAGAAAGTGAACTTTAGAATGTGGGGAAAAGTTTTGAAGGATTATATAAACTAAAGCATTAAAAGGAAACAAGACTGCTGGGCTTGCAAATTTATTTCCACATAGATCGCTAGTTATAGATGCTTACATAAGCAGGTTGACTGTTTTGACCTGCACAGCAGTTCTGACTTCTGTGCTGCCTCAGCTCAGAAGGGCAGGACACTTACCCTTGCATTTGTCCCAGCTCATTAGTGCTGCAATTGTGAGATTTGCTGCAAACAATTGATTGTTGCAGAAACAGCAGCACTGTGTGAGTTGGTATTGTATAGAGAGGCCTTTTGTCAAATGGAGGCAACCATATTGTCTGGTTCACATGATGGAGCAAGCATTAAGTATGTCTTGGTTCATGCAACACTTTGAAATCAAAAAGGCACATGATGACTTAGAACAATATGTAAACCTAAGAACTGGATAGCAAAGTCAGAAGATGGCTGTGTAAGGAGGAAAAAGAAGTCCCTCTTGTTGCCTTTGCTGCTTTTAAAAGTAAAAAAAGGAAAGGAAGGGAGCAAATGGGAAGGAAGAACAACTTTCCTTTCCCAACAGCTTGACTTTTTAATTCAAGGAGGAAAGGAAAGATGACTCCCATCCAGTAAGAGAAGATTTAAGTTCATGGCCACTCTGAACTCTTTTTGATGGTGATGATCATGATGATGATCATCATCAAAAAGAGTTCAGAGTGTCCATGAACTTAAATCTTCTCTTACTGGATGGGAGTCATCTTTCCTTTCCTCCTTGATGATCATGATCACAATCATGATGATGGTGATCATGATGATATCTGTAACACCATCAAACATCCAGATCTACCTATCCCAGGTCCGTGGTAAGATTTTGATAGGTAGACAAAAATGCCAAACCCTGTCTGAACATCTGTTTGATTGTGTGTAATAATAATAATGCACTGTCCCATAACACCCTAGACTTAACAATTGTCAATAGGGAAGACAAAATATCTGGATATGTATGGATGTCACACTGGAACCAGCAGAAGAGAAGAGAAAAATTTGGAGAAGATATTACAATGCAAAGGCCTACAAATAGAAATAGAATAACCGTCGCAAACGCAAGCAAGGGTAGTACCAATAGTAATAGGTGCCTTGGGTGCAATCTTAAAACAACTGGAGCACCACTTGAACACAACTGGCATTGACAAATTCACCATCAGTCAATTGCAGAAGGTGGTTTAATTGGAAAAGCTTCCATCCAGTGACGATATCTGTAACACCATCAAGCATCCAGATCTGCCTATCCCAGGTCCTTGGTAAGAACTCGATGGATAGATAAATATGCCAAACCTAGTCTGAACATCTGTTTGACTGTGCAATGAATTATTATTATGGACTTTATTCATTAAACATGAAACTCAGTCAACTGAACATAGCTTTGATAGCCGGATTGCGATATTTTGTAATTTCTTTCCCAGTTCTTTTTCATTTTCTGGTACCGCAATGTTACTAAATTGTTTGTATCTGGTGTGTTGTATTCCAAATAACGATCTGTCTGTATTTGAAAGTCACACAAAATCATCACCATCTCATTTTCCTCTAACTTTTTCCACTTTGTGTTCTCATGACCTTTTGGATTCAGGTTATAGTTGTTGTTATTGTTGTTGTTATTATTCTAAAATGCAAAGATATAAAACTAATACCGACTAAAATATATAAAAGGTAAAAACAAAAGAGAAATAAAAGGGAAAAAAGAAATAAGGAAAAAAAACTGCAAGCAATGGCAGAGCTGAACGTGCCCTCAGTCAATTGGATGCCCACCATTGGCAGGACAGAGTGGTCCCAATATCTCCTTGCTCAGCACTTGACCTCCTGCTCAGCCACAAAAACCATAGCCCCACTGAAGCCCTAATAGGTCACCGCGTGCATACAGTCCTTGACTGCATGCATCCAATGTACGCCCAGACCCTCCTAACATTTTGAATGACTGCACCCAGGGATTTCTGGAGAGGGAACCCATATTTGCACAGAACTTCAGGGGGGAACCTAAGTGTGTGCTGGCAGAGATGTTAGAATAAACGGCTCCTGTTCCTACAGGGTCAAACTAAATGATGGGCGGAGATGTCACATCGACCAGTTGTGATAATGCTTTGCTCCAGCTGACATACAACCCCTGGAAATTGTTGTGCTTCCCACTTCCCCCAGACCAACAACCCCACCAATGGCCAGCAGCACTCTCAAAACTGTTCCGCTGCTTTGCTTACCTGAGAGCCCATTGGCTACTGCCAGATCTTCTGCAGCACCATCAACCCTGGGTCTTTGGGCTTCGAGTCCTCCAGTGTTGACTTCCAATCCATGGAAAGTTTCAGATGCACCTTGTGAACTGCGCCTCTCTACCAGGCCGAACAGGTACCAAGCCTATTTGGGTGATTATGTTAGCACATAATCAGGTGGGGAAGGGTGTTGCATCTCCATGGCATGCTGGAAACAGCAGTTGACATCTCCGATTGGTTGAGACCAGCCTGGCTGCTGAGTGGAAGATTCCAACTTTCTTATTGACTGCTGACAGCTGCATATAAATGAGCTGAGGCAATTCTACTCCAAAGACATGGCTGAGGCAATTCTACTCCTGTTATAGTTCAGCTTGGGTTGTGTGCTGTTCTAGTTACTTTGCCGATTAAATACTTGTTGTTGCATGCCTACCTGGCCTCCATTTGTTTGGCACTCATACATAACATTAGGTAGGTATTGCCATCTTGAATTATGCCCCCCCCCCAAAGATGGGGGAAAATATAAAATAAATAAATAATGGAAAATGAACCAATGTGAAAATCATGAGAACTTTCAAGTGAAATTGCAGTTCCCAAAGCTTGACTAAGATGAGCTCCCTCTGGATGACATGAGATCATAACCAGGGACTTGAACATTTGAATGCAATTTGGGAATATTCCTGAACAAACAATATTTCATCTGTAGATAGGGAAATGTTTCAAGGCAGGAAACGCTGTTTCAAAAAAGAAAGCTGTCACTGCGTTGTGCCTCAGAGGGCAGTTTGTATTTCATAGAAAAGGCGTCTTAGCTTACCTCAACTGAGATTCCATCACAAAACTGTCCTTGCATTATTAGATAAAAGAACCCCCGTGCAGATCTATCAACATGTCAACTTTAAGTACTTTGAAGGCTACAGAGGTTTGCCTCTCAGATGAGAACAAAAGCCTGGGAAATATAAGTAATTTATTCCTTTGTATTTTTCTAAAGTAGGCAGAAGGAAGTCCTCTGCTATTGGGTTGCCAGAAAAAAGAGGGTAGTTGACAATAGCCAATACCCAAGTAAAAGAAAAGTCACCAAAAATCTGATTGACTAACAGTTCTATGCAAGAGCTTTATAAGGTTTACAAAGATAAAATAATGTCCAAATTCAAAGTATCACGATATTTAATTGCATGAGAAATTCTTCAAAACAGCCTGGTTCAATCTCAGGTACATTTTAAATTATATTTAAGATGGAAAGGCTTACAGAAATATGACTCAGCTAATTGCCTCTGTGTAAGCAGTGTGAAGAATGACTTAATGGGTGCAACAGATTGAAATATTACATAAAATGAAAAAAAAATCCTGTGAAAGTTATAGTGGTGATGCTCTGTTATCCATTAATAGAGGATGTTTAATGAAAATTATTGAAGAAATTAAATATGGAGTATAAATAAATAAGTAGGGATAACTTAGAAATTTATTTTTCCTGCTACCTAGTATTTTCTTCTAAAAGCATAAGCAGATTCTGCTGTACAGATTATTGGTCCATCTCTTCCAAAAGTTGCCAACTAGTCCCAGCACATGGCCTTCAAAGGCACTCATATTAATATCAAAGCTAATAGCTATCTATCCTCATGACTTCCATGAATTAACCTCATCCTTGTTTTGAGCTTTCCAATGGTGGTAGTCAGCACCACATCTTCTAATGGCAAATTCCAAAGACAAATTCCAAAGACTACTGCATTTTTTTGGAGTATAAGATGCACCAGAGTATAAGACGCATCTTAGTTTTTGGGGAAGAAAATAGGGAAAAGAATCTGTTTACCAGGTATTCATCTGGCTGGTGTCCTTAGTCCGGTCAGCTTCAGCACATTATTTTATCCCCTGGTTAGGGCTTTAAAAAAAACCCTTTATTTGGAGAGAGTAACAATGAAAGAGCTTGCAAGCCAGTAAGAGCTGGGAACATCATTAGCACCTGGAAAGAAACATTTGGAGCAAAGTAGAGCAATGGAAAAACCCTGCAAAGACTTAGGGCATGGAAAACATTGTTTGCTGAGAGTAACATTGAAAGAGCTTGCAAGCTGGTAAGAGCTAGAAACATTGTTAGCACCTAGTTAGGGCTGGAAAGAAACATTTGGAGCAAGTTAGACCAAATTGGAAAAAAAACCCTACAAAGATAGGGTTTGGAAAATATTTTTGGCAGAGAACATTCTACTTTGCAGAGTAACAATGAAAGAGCTTGCAAGCTGGTAAGAGCAGGGAACATTGTTAGCACCTGGTTAGGGCTGGAAAGAAACTTATTAAGAGCAAGTTAGAGCAATGGAAAAAACCCTGCAAAGACTTAGGGCTTGGAAAACATTCCTCACAGAGAGAAGCAATGAAAGAGCCTGTAAGGTAAGAGATGGGAAGATCATTAGTAGCAAGTTAGGGCTGGGGGAAAAAGCTGCATTCAGAGTATAAGAGCAACCCAAATTATCAGCCTCTCTTAGGGAGTAGAAAGGTGCGTCTTATACTCCGAAAATTTGGTATATATGGTATAAAAAGTATTTCTTATTGTCTTTTCTGATTTTTCCAGGATTCAATTTCATTGAGTGACTTCTAGTTTTACAATTTGAAAGGGGGGGAGATAAGTTTTCTTTATCCATTTTATCCACACCGTGAATAATTTTGTATGCCATAATCTCAAAACGTCTCAAATAAAAGATTGTTCTGAGAAATTAAACTGACGAACACTTGATTTAGGATTTTTCACTGTGTAAGACAATCATCATCATCAATGGCAACCTTCTACTATTGAAAGACTATGGTACTGTGCTCTGGAAAGAGTTCCTAAAACAGCATCTAGTGTGGCTAAAAAGGCCAATCCAAAAGTAGCAATCCCTTCTACACTGAGAGCAGATCCATTCTGTCCCCTTCCCAGCCACTGGTTCTAGGACTGCCTCTTTGCCTCAACCTGCTGAACAAGTGCCACTTCAAAATGAAGAAGGATCCCTCTTACAGATATCCTTATATCACAGCTCTGGTCTTCCTCTGGAGTGCTTTCCCTATACTAATTCTCCATACAGGAGATATTTTGAAATCCGGCCATCAACCATTCACACGACATGCCCAAGCCAGTGTAGACATCACTGTTTCAAAAGTGAATACTTGCTAGAAATTCCAGCACTTTCCAAGACTGCAATATCTGTAATTTTGTCGTGCCAGGTGATGCCAAAGATGCTTCAGAGACAGCGCATATGGAAGGTATTCAATATTCAACTTTCTCTCCTGCTGCAACCAATAATCAATGGCACATCTCCTAGTGGCCTGTTGGGCTTTGTTATGAGTTCGCAGAACCTGTAGATTGCATGCACTAGAGCAGGATTTATATGCAATTTAGTGCTTTCCTTTTTTCTCTGATGGCTGGTGTCAGCTCCTCCAAATGGGTGTTCAAACCAATCTGCTGTCTTTCTGATCTTCTTACCAAATACTGACAAGCAGTGTTATAGACAGCATTCCTGAAATATTCCCATCTTTTTAATGTGTTTGCTTCAGTTGTTTCCTCTAAAGCTTGTGCAAATTCCTCCACTTTGCCCTGGTTGTGGATCTTATTATTTATTTATTTATTTATTTATTATTTTATTTATTATTTTATTTTATTAGATTTGTATGCCGCCCCTCTCTGAAGACTCAAGGCGGCTCACAACAACAATAAAAAACAGTATAAACAATGGAACAAATCTAATAATAAGAATTATATAAAAAAAACCAACTGTTAAAAAGACCATACAACACATACATACCAAACATAAAATATAAGAAAGCCTGGGGGAGATGTCTTAGTTCCCTCATGCCTGGCGATATAGGTGGGTCTTGAGTAACTTGCGATGTCAATTCATGGTCTTCCTTCCTTCTTTGAGTGATGCAATCTCTTTGTTTGCAGTTTTATTCTGCTGCACATCAAGGAGTGATCTGTATCACAATCAGTACCCTTATAACTGCATGTGATGGTAATACTGGGAAGATTATAATGCCCGGTAGTAAGCAAGTCAAGCTGGTGCCTGTACCTCGATCTGATCTAAACAAATAGGCCAAGAGCTATAATCGACCCTGACTCTGGCATTAAAATCACTAAGGATAAACAATGATTCTTTCTCAGGAACCTTCTTGATAATGGCGGCCAGATCATTGTGAAATTTGTCTTTAGATTCTACTGGAGATGATAACGTTGGTGCAAATGCACTAATAAGACTGACCAACCCTGCTAGTGACTGGAGCTACAAGGACAGAATTGCCTCTAGCTCCCTGAAGCAGGTGGAGTGATGAATCCTAATAGGGCGTTTGTGACCGCAAAGCCCACCCATATTCCCTTAGTCTCATTTTATGGTTTTCCCTGCCAGAGGACCAAGACGTTTCTCTCTTAACAGATCCTGAGTCTGACAACCATATCTCTTGAAAGACAACTATGTCCATTTGCAGTTTGCTCAGCTCCATATTGATAACAACAGTCTTGTGTGCATCATCTATTTTTTGCAAATCATCAGAAAAACTGGGGGTTATTGTCCGAACATTCCTACTGCCCAACTTTAGGGCTAAAGTTTCCTTATGATTATTGCATGGTGCAAACTTATCAATATGCTTGTCATTATGGCAATGACAATATTTTGATCTCTATTGTGAATCCCAGGAATTGTTCTAGAGATATATTAATCTCAACACACTTCAGTCACCCCAAATCAATAGATGTCAGGAATGAAAGGGATCGTGTTGTACCTACAGCCTGCAGCTTTCAAAATTGAAAAACTTGCCAAGAAAAAAAAAAGGCAGAAATGCAAGTTCAGCATCATGAATTGATCTCTAGAATAAAACAGCTGGAAAAAGATAATCTGTAGCTTCTTTTAAAAGTCCCAAACTTAATCTTATTTTAATAAACATTTGGGGAGGGGATAAGATGTTGAGTCAGATATAATTATTGGGTAACTTGTCATGGAATATTCAATAAAGCATGTTCAGTGGATAAAATATAATGGTAAATGATTGCTAATTTTAAAACTGTATGAACTATGGATTTCATTAGAAGCTTATTAAGCATTCATTAGCAGCTCATTAAGCATTCTCTGTTGGTAAAGTCCAAAATAATTGTGGAAAAGTGGTCATACACAAAGGAGCATAATATACATTCCCAGTTTCATAAACGATTCATTTGAGGCACTATTGGAGCACAATGCCTCAAGTGAATTCACTTCTGGTCTTGAATGTATAAGAATATGCCAAAAACATCTGAATATTCCTCAATCATAAATAAGCATTATATGAACATTATCTGATATCAACCTGTAAATTCCAGTATTTTGGGTGAAATGGAAATGGAAAAGCTTTTTAGGATAACATATTTCATCTCTCTTCTGTCATAAACTATCATGTAGTAGTTTACATTGATATTGAATTGTATTATGGCACTTCTGATAAGTTTCTACCCATATCTATCAGACTTGGGTTGTTGGTTTGGAACCAAACCATGAAAGTGGAACTAAAGAGGATGTGGAAAGTAAAGGCCAGACTTCTGGATGGCAACCAAGCCACGCTGGGAGGCTGGGGACAGGGCTCCATCCCCGGACCTCCATTTTGCCCTGGTGGTCGCACCTGCAGCAATTCGATTGGACCTGGAGAGTCCGCTCCAGAAAAGGGGGCTTCTGAGTGTCCGGGGGGATACTTGCTGATACCCTGAAGGTGTAGGATTGCCCCACAGCACCAGGGACAAAGATACAAGCTCCGAATGCTCGGCGCTCCGTCAAAAGAGGAAGCAAAAAAGACAAAGAAGTCCGACAGAGCGTTTAGACTGAAAAAGAAGAAGAAGGTAAAGAGACTATTATATACACAAATAATTAAAAACAGAACATTTTTTATGACTAAGGTGAAGAAGAAAGCCAAAACAATTTGCCGGTTTGAACAGAAAGAAAGGGAAAAAAATGGAACAGCATTTGCTTTTATAATTACTGTGACTATATCAGAGCATTTTAAAAACTTTAACTTTATACATAGTGGTAATATCTCATATAATTGGAGACAGAGTCAGGTTTAAGGAAAAAAGTCCTCTGCTAAAAATGGTATATTCCTCATTCTACATCCCTTGTCCTTGTATTGCTTTATATGTTTAAGAGTTTCTTGTGCAGGTGTTCTTTCAGCCTTCAAAGGACAAAAAAAAAGCAATCCTCCTACTTTAGTTATTGAAAACTCTTACACCTACCAACTATAGTGGTGATCAAACAAAATTTTCCTATTCATACAAATGAATGGGAGGAATGATGACTAGTCAGTTTTTAAATTCTGGTTTTATTATACCAGATGCTACATAATTGGCTTTTAGATTTTGTAGGCTGCAGAGCAGCCTGGTCCTTTTGACAAAAACCAACTGGTTGCTAGAATTTTATACTGTGAAAAGTCAGATAAATTTCACTTCTAAATGGAGGTGGAGAAAAAAAAGGAATATACAGTGGTACCTCGAGATACGAGTTTAATTCGTTCCGGACCTGGGCTCTTAAGTCGAGCAGCTCTTATCTCGAACGACTTTTCCCCATAGGAATTAATGTAAATAATTTTAATTGGTTCCAGCCCTCAAAAAACTCACAAAGTTAGTCTAAATTATGCAGAAAGACATGTTTTTAATGAAGAAATGTACATGTACATATAAATGAATAATGAAGTTTCTTTCACTTAACTTGTAAACTTTCTTAAACTTTTAAATTTACATATGTTCAACTTCTCTGCCACCCAATCCTGTAGGACAGAGGTCCCCAACCCTTTTTGCACCAGGGACCGGCTTTAAGCGATCAAGAGAGGAATGGGTGAATGAATGGACGGAGGGTGGGAAGGAAGGAAGGAAAGAGGGAAGGGACAGGAACAGAGGAAGGAAGCAAGGAAACTTATGAAAGGGGAGAGTAAGAGAGGAATGAGTGAAGGGAGGGAGGGAGGGAAGAAGGTGGGAAGGAGAAAGAAAAGAAGAAATAGAGGAAGGGAAGGTAAAAGAGAGAAAGAAAAAGAGCAAGCAAGAAAGAAAGAAAGAAAGAAAGGGGGAAGGAACAAAGGAAGGAAGCAAGGAAACTTATGAAAGGGGAGAGTAAGAGAGGAATGAGTGAAGGGAGGGAGGGAGGGAAGAAGGTGGGAAGGAGAAAGAAAAGAAGAAATAGAGGAAGGGAAGGTAAAAGAGAGAAAGAAAAAGAGCAAGAAAGAAAGCTGCAAGCACCACCCCGAGCCCCCCAGGCCGGCTGCAACCTTTTAAAACACGCGCACCGCTTCGCAGCTGTCTCCTGAAGCCGAACACGGAAGTTAGCGTTTGGCTTCAGGAGACAGCTCCTTGGCGCTTGTATCTCGAATTTGGGCTTGTAAGTAGAACAAAAATATCTCTCCCCTCCCAGCTCTTATCTCGAGTTGCTCTTAAGTAGAGCAGCTCTTATGTCGGGGTTCCACTGTACTGGCTCAGTGGCTAAGATGCTGAGATTGTCAATCAGAAAGGTTGGCAGTTTAGTGGTTCAAATTCCTAGTGCCACGTAACGGAGTGAGCTCCCATTGCTTGTCCCAGCTTTGGCCAACCTAGCAGTTTGAAAACATATAAAAATGCAATTAAAAAAAAGAGGGACCAGGTTTGGTGGGAAGGTAACAGCATTCCATGCATCTTAGGGATTTAGTCGTGCCAGCCATATGACTCCAGAAATGTCTTCAGACAGCACTGGCTCTTTGGCTTTGAAACAGAGATGAGCACCACCCCCTAGAATTGGGAAGAATTAGCACATATGTTCAAAGAGGGCTGCTTGAGGGTTCAGGAGAACCTCTAGCTAAGATTCTGTGCAGTTTGGAGAACCCCCAAATCCCATTTCTGGCTGGCCCTGCCCCCTTCCCTCCCAGGAGTACCCACATTGCCTGTTTTGCATAGAAGTAAGTGCAGGGTGTGTATAGAGGCTTGGAAGGATGAAAAATGTGCCTACCAGAAGTTTAGGAAGGCTGGAAACAGGACCGTTTCTGGCTTCCAGAGAGCCTCCAGAGCCTGGGGAGGCCACTTTCGCCTTCTGGAAGCTCAAGGAAAAGCTCTGGAGCCATGGGAAGGCAAAAACACCACCACCGCCGCCACTGTGGTTAAAGAGGCCAACTAGACCATGCCCACAATGGCCAGCCCAGCCAGCAAACAGGCAGAGAACACCTTGCTAAATTTTTTGAAGCTCATCCCTGGTGAGGGGAATCTGTAGCTTTAAAGGGAGCATGTTTCATCTTATTTTAAAACTGACAAAGCTTCAGCAACAGTCATAAAGTTATAATCTGAATACAGGTTTAGGAAATGCCATATTGGATAGCAAACTAGTGTCGTGGCCCGCCAGGAGCCCATGCAGCTGGTAGCTGATTCTGATAGCAGAGAAGATGATGTGATGATGCACCAATGGCCTGCACAGCTGGCACCTGAGTTGAAAAGTGAGGAGGCTGGAGATGACTTGGTGCAAGAGGTGGAGATTCAGCCAGGGCCTTCAGAACCTTCCGAGGCTCCCATCAATGATGAGGAGGAAGAGGAGAACCCTATTATCAATGCACAGGCATGCAGAGCTGCCAAAAAGCAAGAATGGTTCCTCAGGAGGAGATATGGGTCAGGGATGCGGATAAAGGAGCCAATTTACAGGAAACAGCTTTGTTCATATTCCTTCACATCTTGACTCCAGCTCTTGTTCTCTCTCTTAGCATTTTTCCTGCAAATTGCTTCTGGGCATTTTGCCAAAAACTGTAAGATTGCTTTTATCTACAAGACTGTTTACTCGGAATTGAATTATTATTTTGTGGACTCATGCTGGCTGTCAATGAAGTTGAATTAACAGCTGGTGTTTAGAAAAGATTGCTTTGAACTGTATTCGTGTTTGATGACTACTAAGAAAACTCATTAGTAGTCCTCAATTAGTAAACCAAGGTTTGTACAGACTTTGTGTGTGCTTCATTCTTTGTAGTCCATAGCTGGAGCAGAACAACCTAGTGTTATGTTGGAGAACTTCAAAATATTCCTTTGAGGTTATATAAATTCCTCATAAGGATGTATTTCTTAATAGGTTTTACATGGATATATTCCCATTATGATTAATAATATATGAAATGGTCTTCCTTTTCTTGTGACTGTTGCTGTTGTTGAGGCTCTAATTCCTCCTAGATTTCCAAGTCACTATAATAAAAGTTACCGAACAATGGAGAAGATTATTATCTAGGAACATCACTTCAGAGATGTAAGCTACTAGCACTTATTATTTTATCATTTACTTTAAAATATTAGTGTGATTATATTACTACATTGTATTTCATATCACAAGGATCATAACATATATAAAAGAAAAAAATTCTAATAAGATTGCGGCTCTTTGGATACATGATATTTAAAAATGCCTTAAGATACTTAGAAGTATGTTAATTTGCTCAAATGTAATGCTGTTCCTCTAAAGAGATATCCCAGGTAAAATGGAGCGCATTTGTGTATAATAGTGTGATGTAAACCGAAGTTTTAGACATCCTTTTCTTCTTCAAATACTGTATGTACAAATCCAGGTAATTTTGTAATAAAGGGTCATAATACATTTTCTCAGTGATGGAACTGCTTATGTGATTGAAAGGAGCTGTCAAACTCTTCTCCGATGGCTAAACTAACTACTGTGGGCTGTCAAACTCTTCTCCAGTGGCTAAACACCCTATGTTTGAATTGGGCACCTACTGTATATAAATTTGTATATAAAATGTGTTTAATAAACAAACAAGCTCCCTGGAAGAAATGTATAGATGAACTCTGCAATGGAGACAGCAAAAGTTTCATTTCAAGGGGAATATTTGTGGCTCAGGGTTGAAATGAGGAGTCCTTGGTGATTTCTGAGCTTCACTGTTTTCTTGCAAATATTTTATTACCCAAACTAGGTACCATCATCAGTGCTAATGATCACAGTATTCCAGGTGTGGACTCACTAAGGTTTTATGGAGTGGTACTAATACTTCATGTGTTAATTCAATGCCTTTGTTAATGCAAGCTAGGATTGTATTGGGGTTTTGGGGCTGCCACACACAACTGGTTGAGTCTTCGGAGAGGGGTGGCATTACAAATCTAATAAATTATTATTATTATTATTATTATTATTATTATTATTATTATTATTATTATTACATCATTGTCCCTAGGACTACAAGATTCCTTTCACAGTTATTGCTATTGAGCCAAGTTTCATCTAAGCTATACCTGTACATTTGGTTTTTCTTCTCTAAGTGTAAACCTTCCTTTTGTCTACATTTAATTTCATTTTGTTAGACAATGCTCAAGTCTATTCTGGATCTTGAGAATATTTTCTGCCAGTTTAGTGTTATCTGAAAATTTGATGGAGATGGAGAACTGGGTGGCAGATTGTCCCATTTAGGACAATCAAAATGCTTTCTGGCCAAACTTCTTCCACAAGGTTCTAGTTCTAGTTCTAGGCATAGCATTTTAAGGGAAACTGGAAGGTTTTCAACAAAAGGTAAGGGAGTTCAACCCATAGGGAAACATGGAAGAAGAATGTCAAAATGAAATAGCAGCTTTAAAGAAGCTGCTTCCCCCCTTCTATTCATTCATCTAAATTGTTTATGAAGCTATTGAAGAGTATTATGTGAAGTTTCCAAAAGAGCCCTAATTAAAGAACGATGCCTTTCTACAGATTGTATCCTGGGTTACCAGAGTCAGCAGGAGGCATGTGGGCATGAGGCCAACCAACGTGGTTCATTGGAGAATGTGATTTATGACCTGCCCAGGGAGGAGGAGGGAGACAGAGTCATGGGGGCTCATAAATTATGTGAGGCCAGAGCTGAGCCTCTGTGAAGTTTCTGAAAGGTGCCCTAATTAATTCATGAGCCACAAGCCAAGCCTTTTTTTTTTTTTTTTTTTAAATCCATTTATTAGGAGCAACATTCTGGCAATTACTCAGGTGGAGTCAACTCTAACCTCATGTAATTTATGGGGGGCCATGATCCTGTTCCCCCCCCCTCCCTGGGCGCGTCATAAATAATATTTTCCAATGAATTACATTGGCAGACTGTAAAACCCACAATCCTCCTGCTGACTCCAGTGACCTAGGATACAATCTGTAGAAAGCCATGTGTGAGATGGATTTTCAGTTGGGGCAATGAATCAGCTCCATCAGTTATTCCCACTTTCTGCTTATGGCAAATTGAAAGCTTTGCAAATTGCCATTTTAGGCTTAAAATGGAAGCTTGGGGTATCCCACTACTTACTTCCCTTCATGTAGATGTAGTTCTATTAAGGATTACATGTTGAATGTTATTTGTCAGCCAGTTACAAATTAATCTTTTGGTGGTGCTGTCTATCCCACATTTTTCTAGTTTATGAAGAAGTACATTTTGCTTCATTTTGTCAAAAGCCTCACTGAAATGCAAGTGTACTATCTCCACAGCAATTTCCTGATCTACTAATTTAATCACTTTGTCAATGAATGAAATAAGATTTGTTTTGACAAACCTATATTGGCTTCTATTTATAACTGCTTGCTTCTAGGTTTCTGCAGATCTGTTGCTTGATTAACTTTTCCAGGATCTTCCCAGGTATTATTATTATTATTATTATTATTATTATTATTATTATTATTATTATTATTATTATTATCATCATCATCATCATTCATCATCATCATTTCAGTTTATATTG